>NW_007248734.1:837957-881230 GCF_000164805.1 Carlito syrichta
GTGAGACTCAACTCAAAAAAAAAAAAAAAAAAAGAAATGCCTTAACTGTTTTTCAGTTAAAATCATTAAAAGCTTGGGTTATATGATAATAATATACTTGTTTTAATCATTTTGTTTAATTTAAGAAAGACAATTCTACCAGAATATCATAAAAATAGTCTTAAGAGAAAAAGCTCAATAACTTCTCAGCAGACACTGGTACAATATTTCTTAAGAAAATGCTCTGTCAAAAAATAAAATAAATACAATAAAAAATAAATTAGTAAAAGAAAATGCTCTGTCACAACACATACAAAATATGCTGATGAAATACATGTTTATATGTGTTGGAGCTACCTCTGCCCACTTAATACTCATATCCAAGAAATCTTGGGAATGGGAAGAGAAAATAGACATTGAGATTGGAAAAGGAGGCTTCCAGACCAGGGGAAGTAATAGTGGAAAATCCATAGTATGTTATTTTGCTGCAATTACTTTATAGACAGATGAGCATATTCTCCTTTGTTTTAGAGAGTAGTGTACAAAAAACCAAGGTTGCATTGTTTGGGGAAGAAGGACTTCTTGTATTTTTAATGTTAAACTCAAGTCATAAGTAAAAGAAAAATGACTCACTCCCGAAAATAATATGAGCATATTCTTTTTTATTTTAGAATTTAGAAATTATTTTAACTAGTAATTCATAAAAATGTGTAAGTTCTTCCTTCAAAAAATAACAAGTACTACCATAAAGTTAAGTTAAAAAAAAAATCACAGGAAAAAATGTGCTATATATGGGACAAATATAATTTTTAAAAAGCTTTATAAAGCTATACTGTATATATGAAAAGATACTTGTAATCATCAGTAATTTTATTTTACAGGCAAGTGAGGCATACCATTCTTCTGATTGGTACTTTAACCCACCTTAATTAGTGAGGGCATGTGGAAATAGCCATCATCATATCCTATTGACCAGTGTGAAAATTTACTCGACCTTACTGGAAGGCAATATGCATAAAAATTAAAAATATGCATACACTTTGACCTAGCAATTTCACCTCCAGTGATTTATGCAAAGAAAAATAATTGGAAAAGTGCAAAGATGTATAAAAAAATATTTTTTCACAGTGTTATTTATGGCATCAAAATAGCAACATCAAGTAAAATGTCAATTGGTAAGGACTTAGTTAAATAAATTATGAGACTTCAACATAATATAAAGTGGTGTAGAAATTATAAATATATATGTATATAAAATTTTAGTAACTTTTGTAATATTCAGCCTATAATGTTAGTTCAAAACAACCAGAGTATAAAATATTGTGGAAGTTCGATTCTATTTTTTTGTGTGTGTGTGAAGGAGATACATTATATCACACAAAAACATACACGGAAGAAAAGCTGAAAGATTATGTAGTAAATTATTAAAATAAGTTTTCTTTGGGTATTAGGTTTGTGAACAACTTTGTCATAAACCTCTGCATTTCAGTGTGTTCTGGTTTTTTAACCTGAGACTATATAATACTTTTATTATAAAGATATAATTTGTTGATATTTTCAAATTATTGCACACACACTCACAAACACAAATGCCCAAATGTAACTGCAATTATAATGAACTGAATTGTGTTTAATTTATTTAATCATGTGAGAGACAAAAAAATCTAAATGTTTTAAGCATCTATTAAAAAACTCATATGTGATAATTCATATTGCATTACCAATTTTAAAGATAATTCACTACTTAAATCATGAATATGTCCTAAAAACATTTTTTCTCAGTGACACAAGGCATGATCTAAAAAATATTAAAGAAATTCCAACTTGTATCATTTTACTACTACATTGTAACAGTGTAGTTTGTCACATGGGGTTCAATATTTTTCAAATGATATTTTAAAATATTTTTAAAACAGAAATCAATTTAAAATAAATTGTATAGGAAACTTCTAAAGAATGATCTTATGAGATCTATTTTGTAGGTTAATTTCATTAATTTTATTGACAAACACAAAATTTAAGCCTTCTAAACAACAAAAACAACAAAAATGTTAAAGTTCTACATAAAATGTCATAACTGAAATTTAGCAAAATGTCATAATTGAAATTTATATTATATTTGAATATTTTATATTTTATATTTATATTAGATTTATATTATTTTTAACTTCACTGAGTAAAATCTCTTTATTTGCCAATCATCTTTGACAAAATATTTATTAAATATTATTTTTAAAAATGAGTAGCATTCATTTGAACAAATAACATTTTCAACTTTAAGTAATAGCAAGACGAGGTAAAACATAACCACTACAAATTCTGTTCTTTACTGTTCCTGCAAAGCCTGAGTGGTTCTAATTAGTAAATACATGTGCTTCCAAGTGTGCATTTTTAATAACACATTGAGTGCCAGAGGTCAGCCTTTATTTACATAAAAATGGGAATTGAGATGGCAGTGCAAAATCAGATGTTAATACAAAAGGCAAAATGTTAATAAGAGAAGCTCCTCAAACAACAAAAAAATTATTCTAATCCATTGAGTTCTTTTGATTATTCATTTTTTACACTTGTAAGTAGATTCAAGTACAATTAAAATACAAAGCTATCCAGCTGTTGAAACGTCAAGGAGCAATGATATTCACGCTTGACAATATCTACCACTGAAGAGAGGAAGTTACAGAAATCAAGGATCTATTGGGCATCTAGGCGTGATCTAGGAATCACTGATAATGGACTGATCATAGATATGTAATGCCAGGTAACTTTACTGAGTTACAGGGTCTGTGGAGTCTGGAATAAGCTGGAAGCATACAATAAAGATTTCAATAACTATATAAACTGAAAATTTCACATATGACTGCCTATTAAATAGAAGTTTCAATAAAATTAGAATTTCAATTTTAACAATTTTTCAGCTATGTTACTGCTATAAAGATTATTGCATTTTTTAGGAGCTTGTTTTTAAACGCTAGTAAGCAACTCTCAATCACTTTTTAAATGAATAAAATCATTATTTTTTAAGTCACTGTGATGATCTTCTGAGACAATTGTTTTGTAACCCTACCCTCCATAAAGAGATCATGATCAGTTATATTTCAGAACTTAGAATTTTCATTACTGGAGAGCCCACTAATTTAAATAATATACCTGATATTTATTAAAATTCTATTTAGCTCTAACAGCAATTCTATGTTCAAATTGGAGGTTTAGCAAATGATTACTAAAGAGAGAGTATATTTGTGATATTATTATTATTATTATTATTGTTTTCCCTCACATTTTAAAGATATGAACTCCTGACTCAGTATTTTCTCTGAAACTTCTCCAGTCGGCTGGACACGGTGGCTCAAGTCTGTAATCCCAGCACTATGGGAAGCCAAGGTGAGGGGATAGTCTGAGCTCATGGGTTGGGGAACAGCCTGGGTAAAAAAATTAGCTGGACGTGGGAGCACGTGCCTGTAGTTCCAGCTACTTGGAAGGCTGAGACAGAAGGATTGCCTAAACCCAGTAGGTCTACCCTGGAGTGGCCATTAGTGTGTCCCTGCACTCCAGCCTGGGCAATGGAGTGAGACTCCAACTCACAAAACAAAACAAAACAAAAACAAAAAGAACTTCTCTAGTCTAAATTCGAAATTGTTCCCAAGTAACAAATGGCAGCATGTATTGAGTAGTTACTAAGGGCCAGTCTCTCAAGAGCAATTCATTCCATTTCTCATTTATTTCTAATGGTAGTACCATGGATTTGATAATATTATATTAATATTTTCATTCTATAGATGACATCTAGAGCTTAGAAAAGCTTGTTTAAGGTCTTTGTGACAGGGTTGGGACTTAACTCCAGGAAATCTGATTCTGTATTTTTTCCACATAACCACATTACTCCATTATTTTTGGAGGTAGATTTAGCTTATGAAATGATGTTTACATGTCAAATTACATGAATCTACTAAAGTTTTTATATGAATAATGCATTATTTTAAAATTTATTTTTTGTTGAAGATGAGTTGGTTGAGAAATTGAGGTTTTGTTTCTGGAGTCTCTGTCCTTTTCCACTGGTCTATATGCCTGTTATTGCACCAATACCAGGCTGTTTTGATTATGGTAACCTTATAATTAATTTTTAAGTATGAAAGTGGGATACCTCCTGCTTTATTTCTTTTGCTGAGAATTGTTTTGGCTATTCATGGTCATTTATATTTCCATGTGAATTTCTGTATTGTCATTTCCAGATCTGAGAAGAATGTTGTTGGTAATTTAATGAATATTGAGAGAATCTGTAGAATGTCTTGGGTAGGATGGACATATTAATAATGTTGATTCTTGCAATCCATGAGCATGGAATATTTTTCCATTTGTTTGTGTCTTCTTGTATTTCTTTGGGCAGTGTTTTGTAGTTTTCATTGCAAAGGTATTTCAAGTCTCTGCTTAGGAAGATGCCAAGGTATTTCATTATTTTGTGTGACTATTGTGAATGAGATTATGCTTTTTATTTGGTTCTCTGTTTGTTGTTGGTGTATGAAAATGCAAATGTCTTTTGCACGTTCACCGGGGAGAGGAGAATCTATACAGTAAATGGTGCTGGGAAAACTGGTTGGGCACACACAGAAATAGATCCCTAACTATTACCATACACAAAAATCAACTCTAAATGAATCAACATCTTAAACATAAAACCTCAAACTATAAGAGTCTTAGAAAATGCAAGAGACACCCTTATAGAAATTTGTCTAGGCAACCAATTCCTGATCAAAACCCCAGATGTCTTTGCGATAAGAGATTAGATAGACAATTGGAACTTCATAAAACTGAAAAGCTTCTGCAAAGCAAAAGAAACATCAAGACAGTGGATGAACAGACCATAGAATGGGAAAAAAATATTTTCCAATGGTGTATCTGTCAAAGGCCTAACATCCAGGACCTATAAGGAATTTAAAATGCTGAAAGGAAAAACAAACAGCCCTATTACAAAGTGGGCAAAATATATGAATAGACACTTCTCAAAAGAAGTCATATGAGCAGTCAACAGGTACATGAAAAACTGCCCAGCCTCACTAATCATCAAAGAAATGCAAATCAAAACCACTCTGAGATATCACCTAACTCTAGTCAGGATAAGCATCATTAATAACTCAAAAAACAACAGATGCTGGAGAGGATGTGGGGGAAAGGGAGTGCTTCTGCACTGTTGGTGGAAGTGTAAATAAATACAACCTCTATGGAAATCAGTATGAAGATTTTTAAAAGATCTAAAAATCGACCTTCTATACGACCCAGCAATCCCCCTTCTGGTAATATACCTGGAGGAACTCAAGTCATTTTACAAAATGATACCTGTGCATGCATGTTTATTGCAGCACTATTTGCAATAGTAAAAACATGGAACCAACCATGCTGCCATCAAAAGTGAACTGGATAAAAAATGTGATACATATACACAATGGAGTATTATGAAGCCATAAAGAAGGACAAATATGGACTTTGCAACTCGGATTTAGAGTCTATCATACTTAGTGATCTATCACAGAGACAAAGAATGGAACACCACATGTTCTCACTCATAAGTGGATTCTGAGCATTTATCATAATACTACAAGACATTGACAATAGTGGGACATTGACAGTAGTGGGACACTGCCAGGGGAAACAAGGGGTGACACATGACATCAATAAGAGAAACTCATTTCAAGCCAGTGAAGTGGAGACCAATGGAAGGCCCAAACTTCACCTGTACAACGACATCTTATGTACCTAACCCTGAATTGCATCCCACATCTTTACAATATAAATTAATACATAAGAAAAAAAGGTAATTTTTGAAATTACATTTTTAAAATATTTTAAAATTTGGAATTTTAAATTATTGTCTCTTTCATATTTGAGAATTAATATTATTGTATTTTGCTTTCTTGCATGTTTGCTACATTTGTCATGGTGGATTTAAGGTAGGCTGCCATTCTGGTTAATACCTGACTGTGTGAGTATGGAAAGTTACTTAATCTCTTTTTGCATCAGTTTCATTGACAAGAAAATGAACATGATAGAATTGCTTACTTCATAGGATTTTGTGTGAGGAAGCAAAGGATTAATTCATATAATATACATGCAACAGCACAACTTATAAAAAATGCTAATTTTTTATTACTAAAATTTTCTTTATCAGTAGATGCAATGTTTACATTGGAAAATTGTTGGTAATATTTATGGAGCTAAATGTATGTAAAGCTTACAGAGCATAATACATGCAAGAGAAGGCCCCAGAGTTTCATATGCTTCTTGGAGAGTTGGGTCTTCCAATTCTCCCTCCACTCCAATATTCACAGCCACCTTATCAAAGCCTACCAGAAAGACCATTAGGATTAATTCCACCAGACCCTTCTTCCTTGTTTATGAGTTTTTGCAGGCCACCCAACATCCCAGGACTCCTGGATCATCCCTTGTAACCTGGAATCTTATCCACTGAGAATTCCATGCTTCCCATAGTCTGACCTCACCTTTCAAGTCTTTAGATCTACTCTCCAAACTTCTCCACTCCCTTCTATGCCCCAAATGGTAGACCAACATGGACTCCATCAACATTTTCCTTGTACTATCTTCTGATTGAAATCAACCAATGGGGATCATTTACAGAAGATCTGAGAGAGAGACAAAGAGAATTCAGTGAGGCTGGTATATTTTTTAGTCCAGCTCCCTTTTTGTAGTGTCACTATCTATTAACATTTTCTAGACTAAAGGTCTTAGCTTTCGTCTGGTGGTTTTTCCACACAGTTATTCCTTGTTCTTTGGGTTCCTTCTCTTGCCCCTTATGGATTAGGGAAAAAAGGCTGGGCACAGTGGCTCATGCCTATAATCCCAGCACTTTGGGAGGTCAAGGTGATAAGATTGCCTAAGTCCACATGTACAAGACCAGTCTGGGCAACTTGGCGAGACCTCAGCTCTACAATAAATCAAAAAATTAGGCCAGGTTCAGTGTCTCAGCCTGCAATCCCAGCACTTTGGGAGGCTGAGGCGAGTGGATTACCTGTGCCCGCAGATTCAAGACCAGCCCAGGCACCTTGGTGAGACCTCATCCCTACAATAAAATTTAAAAAATAGCCAGGTGTGGTAGCACACGACTGTAGTTCCAACTACTTGGAAGGCTGAGGTGGAAGGATCACTGGAGTTCAGCAAGTCGACCCTAGGATGGCCGTGAGTGTGCCACTGCACTCCAGCTAAGGTGACAAAATAAAACTTCAATACACACACACACACACACACACACACACACACACACACACACATTAGCTGGGTGTGGTGGCACATGCCTGTAGTTCCAACTACTTGGAAGGCTGAGGCAAATGATCACCTGAGCCCACTAGGTCAAGGCTGTGGTGGCCCACTGCACTTCAGCCTGGGCAACAGTGTGAGACTCAACTCAGAAAAAGAAAAAAAAATTAGGGGAAAAATTGGTTCCCTGCTCTCATTCTACCTTATAGTTTTCTTCCACCCTCCCCAGACTTTATAAATATTTTATTAACCTCTCCTTTTATCAGATTTTCCAGTCTGAATTTGCCATCTGTTCCTTGTTCAGGCATAGATAATATACACCCGAGATTTCAAAATTCTTCCATTATTTCCTTGAAAACTCACAGTCTGATCTTAGAAAAAAAAATTCTATGTCCCCATCTTCTGAACTTTTCCTTCACTTTCTTGATTCCTCTGGAAGTAGATTCTATGGCAGTTTACCAGACATAATTGCTTGCTATTAGGCTTGATATCTATTGCCACTTTAGGGTTACCATTCCTTCCTCCATCCTAAAAATATCAACTTTAAAGTTATGCAATAAGACTATTTTACACTCTACCTTGTCGCTGTCCTGTCATCTACAACCCTGTCTTTCCCTTCTACCCCATTATCTCCCATTTTAACTCCAATTCTCACCCAGAAAAATCCCTAGTCTGGTTAAATTCAACTGGTGTAACTAGTTTGACAAGGAAAAAGTTTTAGAGCCATGGTGCCCAATTTCAATGTTTGGATCACCTACTTTATCTGGGCCTATAACTCTTCCCAACAATCTTCCTATATTTCTTTAATTCAGTCCCACTCTTACTCATAGATTTTCTCTCTTCCTCAACCTCCAATACATCCTCCCCAACTCTCACTTAGGAAATAGAATTGACTCCTACTAGCTACCCCACCAACTTGGTCAACCAGCTTGCATCTATATTCATTTCCTCTACCTTTCTTCATGGTACCAGAGATCTGTGATTCTCAACATTAACTACACCATTTCTTAGAAGTTTTCAGGTGTATTTTTACTTGTGGAATAACTGGGGAAGGGGTGATAATGGCCTTTAGATGGCAGAAACTAAGACTTCTATAAAATCTGCAACAAATGCTACAATCGCAACCTTATGAAAATGTTCTCTCATATGTTTTATCATGTTTGAAAGTTGCCATCTCTTCATGTATACAAAAATCTGTTCAGCCAGGTGTGATCGCTCACGCTTGTAATCCTAGCACTTTGGGAGGCTGAGGCAAAAGGATTGCTTGAGCCTAGGAGTTCAAGATCAGTCTGGGCAACATAGCAAGATCTCATCTCTACAAACAAATAAAAATTAGTTGGGCAAGGTGACTCATGCCTATAGACCCAGTTATTCTGGAGGCTGAGGAGGATGATTACTTCAGCCCAGGAATTAGAGGCTGTGTTGAGCACTTCAGTCTAGACGATAGAATGAGAACTCGACTCAAAAAAAAAATTAAAAAATAAAAATTGTTCATAATCAACCTATGTCTAGAAATAATTTAATTCTGCTTAGGAGGTAAACATAAAGAAAGAGTGATTCATCTTTATTACACAGTGAATTCACAGTAAATTTTATGAAACATCTATCTTTGAGAGAAGATTGTGCTTAGTTTGTTCAGAAAATTGCCAATAACTATTCACTATTTTTTGAAAATGTCACCCCAGAAACATAGCTCATTACATTAGAGACATTTGAGTTTAAATACAATACAATGGGCATTGTGCATATCTGTACCTCTTATGTTAATATGAATTTTTCTTGTCAATGCAATCATTTAATGGTTGAGTCAGGTTTCCTAGAAATATCATGTCCTAGAAATTAAACTAAAGAATTATTATTTTGTTAAAAATTTATTTTATTTTGCTTGAAGCTTGATTGATGTTGACATTTTAAAAGTTATATGTGAAGATATTAGATTTTATAAGAATATAATTTAACCTGATAATTAGCCAGCACATCTTTGCTTTCTAATTCTTACACTGACAAAAAAAATTATTAAAAAAGAAAACCTGTGAAATCAATGTTTGAATTCAGAACATTTCAGCAAAATTTCTTTAAGATTTTCTCAGGTTCCTCATATATATATATATTTATATATATATATGATAATGTCACCTTTGTCTAAACAGAAAATCAATGCTCAGATTCTAAAATTTATTCAAAAGGGGCAGAGGATAAGAGAAATACTAAGGGCTAGTAGAATAGTACCATGGGTCACAAAAGGCTTCAGGTCATCAGATGTAGGATTTGGTGTTCAATAGTGGAATCTCTGCTGAAGTTGACTATTAGGGGGCATATTCCATACTAAATGGAGTAACTGTGTGAACTATGTAAATTGTTAATAAAGGGACTCAAGGAGCTTTGGAAATGCAATGAACACTTGGGAAAATGATAATGATAGTTATACACAATATCTGTTATGCTGCTGTGGGGCATTTTTAAAGCCTGTAAAACTAGAAATGAATTTCTAACACCTACTTATATATAGGCTTGGGGAAGTTATTTAAAATTGTTGAGGTTTTATCTCCTAATTTGCTTAGCAGAGATAATAACAAATATATTCATGTGGTCATTGTGAGAATTAAATTATTTAATACAGCTGAGCTCAGTGGCTCAGCCCGTAATCCCACGCCTTGGGAAGCCGAGGTGAGTGGATTGCCTGAGCCTGCAGGTTCGAGACCCACCTGGGCAACTTGGTGAGACCTCATCTCTACAATAAATAAATAAATAAATAAGCCGGGTGTGGTAGCACGTGCCTATAGTTCCAGCTACTTGGAAGGCTGAGGCAAAAGGATTCCCAGAGCTCCCCAGGTCGACGCTGCGGTGGCCGGGAGTGGCCACTGCACTCCAGTCTGGGCAACAGAGTAAGACTCCAATGCAAAAAATAAAAAATAAAAAAATAATTTAATAAATACAGAGTGCTCCAGATAGGCTTCATTCCCAGGATGCAGGGCAGGTTCAACATCCGCAAGACCATAAATGTAATTAAATACATCAATATATGTAGAAACAAAAACCACACAATTATATCATTAGATGCAGAAAAAGTTTTTGAAAAAATACAGCATCTTTTCTTGGTAAAAATGCTCAAACACCTAGGCACAGAAGGAGCATTTCTCAAAATAATAAGTGCTCTCTATGATAAACCCACAGTCAATGTATTACTAAACAGACAGAAACTGGAAACATTTCCTCTGAAAAATGGACCAAGGCAAGGTTGCCCACTCTCACACCCCTTGTTCAACATTGTGTTGGAAGACCTAACTAGAGCAATTAGAGAAGAGAAAAAAATCAGGGGTATCCAAAAATAGGAAAAGAGGAAGTTAAGTTATCCCTCCCTCTTTGCTGATGATATGATACTATACCTCGAAAACACAAAATAATCTGTAAAAAACCTGGTTCCACTGATAAAGGACTTTGGTGAAGTCTCGGGGTACAAAATAAATATGCAAAAGACATCACATTCTTATACCAACAACAAGCAAACAGAGAATCAAAAATAAAACACAATCTCATTAACAATAGCCACAAAAAAAATGAAATACTCGGCATCTTCCTAACCAGAGAAGTGAAGGAGTTTTACAATGAAAACTACAAAACACTGCTCAAAGAAATCCAATAAGACAAAAACAGATGGAAAAATATTCTATGCTCATGGATTGGAAGAATCAATATTGTTAAGATGTCCATCCTACCCAAGGCAATCTACAGATTCAATGCAATACCCATTAAATTACCAACATCATTCTCCTCAAATCTGGAAATGATAACACAGCAATTCATATTGAAACATAAATGACCATGAATAGTCAAAACAATACTCAGTAAAAGAAACAAAGAAACTTTACCATAAGGCTACAATAATTTAAACAGTCTTGTATTGGTACAAGAATTAGGCATATGGATCAATGGGACAGGATAGATATTCCAGAAACAGAACCTCAATTTCTCAACCAACTCATCTTTGACAACGGCTCCACCAACAGCCACTGGGGAGAGGAGAACTGAAGGGGTCCAGCCCCACAAGGGTCGTGAGATTTCCTGAAGGAGAGATGGATAGGCGAAGGACGAAAATCTTATACTCTGACACCTGCTTCCTGAACTGATGACAATTTAATGTTAGTTAACACAGAGCTTTTATACCATTTGTAAAAGGGCAAGACAAAGAAAATTCCTTCACGTACATATCTTCTAAAAGTTACCATCTAGTGGTCTTAGCAACAAACAAACCAAGATCCCTATAAACATTCAGACTACGAGTCTTATTCATAAAGTCAACAATCATACTTTTAGTCCAAAGTCTCGAATTACAGTCCTTTAAATGTCTTAAGAAAGTTTCTAAGTGTACATTTCTTCATGTGTTAGGAGTTTTCCCATCTTAGGCTTTTATGTCCTTCAGAGCCTTGTGATCGCCTCCCTTGTCCAGATGTCTTTGTTACTTTTCTCTTATCCTGCAGTGCTTGTTTCTAAAGAGAACTCAAAAGAAGCTTTTAGTAATGTTTCCCAGGCCCCCAAGGTTGCTTTCTGTTTTTAGCTGATCTATCATAAAAGTGTCTGATTATTCTATTATGAGTTCAGTGAAAACTTACTCTAGAAATGTTGACTTAGAGTTTTAACTATTGAATTAAGTAAAAACCTTAACAATTAATCCTTATCCTAAGTCAGTGAAAACAGTGTTATAGGTCACCTACATAACTCCTAGATAAGTGTTAGAACTTTTAATGAATTCATAATGAACTTACTATAAACTTGTGCTTCTAAAAAACCTTATGTCTAAACACTAAACTGCATAATCCTAAATCAAATAATGAGTGAATATATTTATATCATTTTTTACTCAAGCAATATCTAGTAACTTATAACCAAGTGAAAGAAAGCATTCTTAATGTGCTTCAGAGTTTAACCCTTGCATATGTTAGAAAAGGCCAAACGGCATAGTGGGACATGGAAAAATGAACCATGACATTTCCAGGTTAGCTGTGAGTACTTCACATAAACATGCCATTTTCTTCTTCCACGACTGCACAGAATTCTTCGGCGGTATGAAACAGCAAAGGTGGAAGACAGAAGGGCCTCAGCTTCCCAGGCTCACCCTGTGGCCCGGGGTCTTCGGCCCACCAGGACCCTGTCAATCAGTTGGGCCTCCAAGGCTGGCTCCCGACAGAAGACCTAATCAATAAAGGATGCTGGGAAAACTGACTGACCACTTGCAGAAGAATAAAACAGGACCCCTACTTATCACCATACACAAAAATCAACTTGATCAAAGATCTAAACATAAAATCTCAAACTATAGGAACCTAAGAAAATTCAGGAGATACCCTTATGGAAATTGGAACTATTCGTGATCAAACCTCAAGTACTCATGCCATAAGAGATAAGATAGACAAGTGGGACCTCATCAAGCTGAAAAGCTTCTGCAAAGCAAAAGAAACCAACAAGAGAGCAGAGAGACAGCCCCACAGAATGGGAAAAAAAATATCTGCCATCTGTATATTTGACAAAGTTCTAACATCCGGGATCTACAAGGAACTCAAGCGTGCTGAAAGGAATAAAACAAACAGTCCCTTTATAAAGTAGACAAAAGACGAGTAGACATATCTCAAAAGAAAATATACAGACCACTAACAGACACACGAAAAAGTGCTCAGCCTCACTAATCATCAGAGAAATGCAAATCAAATCACATTGAGATATCATCAAACCCCAGTAAGAATGACCATCAGATGCTGGCGAGGATGCAGAGAAAAAGGAATACTTCTACGCTGCTGGTGGGAATGCAAACTACTGCAACCTCTCTGGAAAACAGTGTGGCAATTTCTAAAAGAACTAGAAATTGTCCTTCCATATGACCCAGGCATCCCCGTACTGGAAATATACCCGGAGGAACGCAAATCATTCTACAGAAAAGTTATCTGGACATGCATGTTTATTACAGCACTATCTATAATAGCAAAACCATGGAACCAACCGCACTGCCCATTGAAACTGGACTGGATTAAAAACATGTGGTACATATACACAGTGGAATATTCATGTAGTCATAAAGAAGGACAGACATATGGATTTTGCAGAAACTTGGATGAATTTAGAGTCTATAATACTGAGTAATCTAGCACAGAAACAAATAACAGAGTACCACATGTTCTCACTCACAAGCAGACCCTGAACATTTACCATAGTACTATAAGAAAGGGATTGGCAGGAGCGGGATATTGCCAGGGTGGGAGGAGGGAGTCAATAAGGGTAACTAATCTCAAACCAGGCAAAGTGGGGACCAAAGGGAGGCCAAAACTTTACCTGTACAATGGCCACTTGCATACCTTTATTGTATCCTGCATCTTTAAAATAAAATATAAATAAAAAATTTTTTAAATGGAGAGCTTAGAGCAATGCCTAGTACATAATAAGTAAGCAATACATATTAGTTATTTCTCTGTTATTCTAAATGCTAATTCTTCAAGTTATCTTCAATTTATAATATTTTTAAAGATTCAAAATGAATTTTAAAATGGTCATCTAAAGGTTTTCCCTTTAACTTGAAAGAAAGTAAAATCTATTAAGTTTTAAATATATTTAAATAAAGTATTTTATTTCTGGAACTGCTTAATATGTTGTGGTTCTAGGAATATTTGGATTCTTGTGAAATATCATTTTTTCTTAAAAATAACAAATATAAAAAAACTAGTAATACTCTAACAATTATAATTCTCAATGTAACAAATATTACTTGTCCAAGCAGGCTACTGCTTTTTACTGTGCTAGTGCCTGTTGTAGTAGTTAGGTTTCAAAAACACAAGTAAATCATTAAGCAGAGTACGCCACTATTATTTAAGAAATCTTGTCCCAGGAGATGAGGTCTAACATTCACACTGTCTGATATATGAAAGCTTTAAGACATGAAGGTGCCAGGCTTAGATGGAACCTGACAGTAAATACGGTTCCTGTCAGTCAGGTCCAAGCAGCCAGTGGTACTTGGGTGATTTTTATTATAATTAAGCTTCATGCTTAGCATAGAAGATGGATTTAATCAGCCACATGATTCACATGATATGTCAAATGATCCAAAGCTGACATACTGCCCACGAAGTGCCTCTTCTCATTCTGAAGATCATGGTTTCGGTGGCGTAAAATAACTGAGAGAACATTTATGGCAAATATCCTCCTTTTATTGTCTCATATCTTTCTAGGTTTTCCTTGTTTTCAAACTAAATAGCCCTACATATTCTAAAACAAGTGACTTCTAGCTGTGAAAATTTCCCATGGGGGTTAAATAACAAATTAACACTAGTTTGGGTAAAGATTCCCTAATTAGCTGATGAAGGCTGCCAGGCCACACGAGGAAGCAAACTATCATGATATTCTTAACACTTTACACATTCTTCGCTCCTCAGCCTCTCCTCCTCCCTGCTAATTCTGTCTGATTAGTTCAGAAGCCTTGAAATCAGTTAGTTTTTGTAAGGAAGCTTTTGTAAGTTGCAATCTTTCTTTCCTAAATATGTTTGTTGTCAGCAAGCCAAAGGTACATTTAAAATCTTCTGTAAGCTGCATCTGAGGGAGATTGAGGTTTATAATAAGAAGTCTATTTGCATATAAATTATACCTAGAATATAAGGAGAAGTGGAGGTTAAGAAGTGCTATTATTTGGAAAGAAATTAGAGGTCAATCTCTGATGTAAACCCATTTTTACAGGTTCTGTGGGATTGGATGGTTTCTACTTCTTGTGCCATAACCAGCAGCAAGTTTAAGGGATAAAATTTTGGCAATCTGCAGAACTCTCAGTAAAGAGCTTATATAACATTTAATCGTTCTTCAACCTTCTTCCAAAATGTATAAAAAGGGATCTGTGGATATTATCACAAAGTTAGTTGTCTGTTCTAAGTCGCAGAAAAAATTCAAAATATTATGGTACTATCGTGTATATCTGAAGACTTACATAGGATTAAAAATAACAAAACCAGTACTAACATAAATATTCCATACACTTAAAACAAGTATTCTATTTATTATTGTACTGACACTGCAACATAGTGATATCCACGAGGATAGAACATTTCTGAGTATAAATTTGGTTTTAAGTTATAAACAGTAGATTACGTCTAAGGTTATGTTTAATATAAACTCTTGTGGTATTTTTAAATTGTTTTGATGAAAAATTGCAGCTGAAGAGACAAAATTTTCTAGCATGCACTGGTGAGAGGTCAACATTCCTAGAAATAAAACCACATAATCTCTATAGGACACTACTCAGGAAGATTTTGAGCAGTCCCTTTGTTTTCCTGTCCTCATGTTCCAAACCATGAGAAACCTATGATTTGACTACTTACAACATGATGCAGCTGTAAATTAAGAGGACCAACTGAATGATTTGTTTCTAATGAAAAGAATAACTAAAGAGAGAATGAAGACACCTCCAGGGCATAAAGACACCATGCTAATGAGATAACACCCAGGCTAAATTAAAAGCCTAAACTAGCCTAACACAATTTATATTTGTTCTTTGTTCATTTTTCTTTGTGCCCTACTTCTTTTCTCTCCAATCTTTTTTTTTGTAGTGATATTTACATACTTGAACTTGAATATCCAGTGTGATGGATATTTTATTTTAGTATAATGTTGAGACTTCCTATGAGATGAGTGGGGTACAAAGTACTGAGAATGATTAAGTGCCAAAGATTTAGAGTTTGTTTTACTATAAAAGACAACTATTGAAAATAAGTATCTGCTTAGAAAGCTATTTCTTGAGTGGCCAATTCTTCCACTCCACATCTACATCTTTCATTCCACACCTACAGCCACATTGACTTCAGAAGTGACAACAGTGTAAGTTTCTCAGTCTTTATTTTAGTTCCTGAGAATTGGATAATAACATTCATCCAAAAGTGAGTCAAAGATTGAATGCAGTTTTATGGTTCTAAATTTAATCAGGTTAGAACAACAGGAAAGAAGATAATTTGGATAATTTTAAGATTCACTTGTAAAAAAGGGTCAGTTCTTTCAGATGCAGTAGTGATTGCAGAATTTGTGGCTTTCACACCACTTCTTTCACTTGAAAGATATTATTTAATAATGTAGGAGTGTTTAAGAGCATAACAATAATTGACAAATTATTGAGTTACAGTAAATAGCACATACTGTCTTTAACTTTAGTAGGCTCTCAAATTTCCTTAGGTTTGACTTAAGTCTCTCTGAGACACTCATCCTCTGTTTAATTTCTGCTTTCTTGATGGTACCTCCTCACTTAAATGTATTGCATCAACTGCTTCATTTGTGCTCTCTACAAGGTCCCTGAGCTAGATACTTAAGATGATAAAAGATAATAAAGTAAATGATATCAAGACATTTCCTTAAGGCTAACCTATTCTATTTATTATGGCATACAAGGCCTTTAATTATATGATTCTTGATTAATTTGGACATTCATTTCTTCCTACCAAATTCTATGCCACATTATAACAAAATACAATGGAATTATTTAAAAAAACAACCTCCTCCATAACTCTCTACCATATTAACTAAGGTTCTTCATTCCTTCTGTAAATCTTACTACAGTTCCCCACAATTCTCTGAATTCTTTCTGTTATTAACCAGTACTTCTACCCATTTCTGATGAGCTTGATGCTTGTGAAATGTATACTGTATTTGTTTTAAATATTTTTATGAAGCTGTGCATGCTACCATTACAGTTGAATTAACTATTGATTAAATGATTAAGGCATTCATAGGAAAAGGGCATTATTTTATGAAACTAAATATTTTAGAAATACAATAAATCTTTCTAAAATTGCGTGAAATGGACAACTATAAAATATAACACAAAAAGTAAGCTTATAATGCTTGATAAGTATCTTTACTTTCCAACTCTTTTAAAAAGAAAAACAAAATTGAAGAATACAAAACATAAACTCTGGTTATAACTGAAGAAAAAAAATACATGAAATTCCAATTTGTAGATTCTATATTTTAAGACAGTCCTGAATAAACATGTTTGCATACATTTGAAGTTAAAATAAAATGTTTAACATATGCATGATTCCCCACCCCCTTTCTTTTTTTTTTTTTGAGTTGGAGTCTCACTCTGTCACCCAGACTGGAGTGCAGTGGCCACTCCCAGCCACCGCAGCCTCGACCTTCTGGGCTCTGGCGATCCTTCCACCTCAGCCTTCCAAGTAGCCGGAATTACTGGCATGTGCTACCACGCCTGGCTGATTTTTTATTTTATTTTTTTTTATTGTAGAGATGAGGTCTCGCTGCCCAGGTGGGTCTTGAACCCGCGGGCTCAGGCAATCCACTCCCCTCAGCCTCCCAAAGGCGCGGGATTACAGGCTGAGCCACTGAGCCCGGCGATTTCCCCCCTTTTTAATGATTTCTAACAATAATGAGTTGTTTGGGTTAACTAACTAATAAGGAATCCCAGCAGTTTGTGATAAAGTATGCTTTGTATTCCCATATCTTGACGTCTTTATTCAAGCTGCTTTTAGTGGCTTGAAACAAACAACCTTTCTCTTTCCTTGCCACTTAATTTACTACTTATCCATTCCTCTTCTGCTTTCCTATCCTATGCCTGCATGATTCAGGAATGTTTTATCTAAGACATTCATTTGGGTTAACCTGTTAACAGTGTGTATATATTTGCTAACAGTGTGTATATGTTGTTTGCACAGAAAATGCTACTCAGGTATTTTTACTAAAATTAATCAATTAATCCAAATTCAACTCAAAACTCCATATTTTAATTACATGCTTATTTACACCATATAAATATTACTCTGCTACTTACAAAACTCTCAAGTTTTTAAGAATTATTTAAATGGTCTTTTGATTCATATTCATTCTAATATACAAACAGATAAATTTACTAAAATTTTAAACTGCATTTGCATATTAATGCATTTGCTTTTCTTATTAAGTACTCCAATAAATCTTCTCAAGCACTTAAATAATACTTGTGAATCTAACAAATTAAACTTATAAATATTTTTACTATTAAGTTCATTTAAGTGTTCTAAAAAGTTTTATAATCTGAGTAAAATTTCAACATATAGTAATTACAATAATATATTGACAAAATATTTTGGCAAGAACTGTTACTCAATTAAGCTAAATTCTCTGAAGTACTACAAATGTTGATAATACAAAATATGCACAGAATATTTCTTAACTTAAAAGCATTTTTGTGTGTTTAATTAATTGCATTATTTCTATAGCAAATTCTAAGTCGTCCTGTTGGTAACAGATACTAACTCACCAAGGACAAATCATGAGTCCTACGGTAAGCAGAACAACACCCACTGCCCCCCGTTTGCCCATACTCTAATCTCTGGAATCTATAAATATTTATCTTACAGTGCAAAAAAGATTTTGCAGGTGTGGTTAAGGGTATGGACCTTGAGCTGGAGAGATCTTTCTGGATTCTGGTTTGACCCAATCCAATCCCAGAAATTCTTAAAAGGAAAAAGCTTTCCTGACTGGGCCAGGGATAGATATGACAAGAGATAAAGGGTCAGAGAGAAGTGAAGGGACAAAGACTAAATCCACTCTTAACTGATTATGAAGATAGGGGAGGAATGGCACAATCCAAAGAATGAGGGTGCCCTCTGGAAGCTGGGAAAGTCCTTCAGTTGACACCCCAGTCTAAAATTACAGAAACAATGTTCTGCCAACAGTCTACAACTTGAATGAGCAGGGAAATGGATTTTCCCTGGAAGTCACCAGAAAAAAATGTAGCCTTGCTAACATTTAATTTGAGATTGGTGAGGTCTATGTGGGAACACTGATGTACACAACTATAAAATCGTAAATTTCTCCTGGATAATCCACTAAATTTGTGAGAATACATTATGTGAGCAATATAAAACAAACACAAGTTCCAAGAAAATTCTGAAGCTAGCATCTTAACTAATTTGCATATATGCCAGAAATTAAGCCAGGTTTTGAAAGCCAAAGGAACAAATATCAAATACAGTTTTTACACACTTCAACTTCCATGTTGAAACCTCCTCCACTATGTCTGTAACAGGAGACTTCCATTGTCTAGAATAGGTGTGTGTGTGTGTGAAAGCAGGATTCATTGAGAGGACAGAAAAGCTCCCACAATGGGAGAGGACATGAGGGGGTTTGCCCTAGAGTAATTTTATAGTCTTATATCCCCATAGGTCAAGTTACAGTCTACCTAGCAATCAAAACTCCTGTTGCTATGCTTCTTGATTAGATTCCACTAATGCATTTGTTACTCCAGTATATAATAATTATTTTAATATTCTTTCATAGCTTGTATACATTTTCAATGACAGCTGACTTAATTCTGCATATATCCAGAAGCTCTGGTATCACAATATCTAAAATTATTATAATTCCAATCAGATAGACTTCTCTGATTGACATCCCTACCCGCCTTCCAACATACATCTGTTGATTGCCCTCATATGTAATTTCATATCAAACAACCTGCTCTATATTTCTGCCATAACTGTTATCATTCCATGTCTTAGTCCGTTCATACTGCTATGACAAAATTTTAGACTGTGTAATTTATAAATAACAGAAATTTATTTTTCACAGTTGTGGAGATCAGAAGTCCAGGATCAAGATACTGGAGGATTGATGTCTGGTGAGTGCCCTGTTTCTGCTTCCAAGATGCCATCTTGTTGCTGCACCCTTTGGATAGGGCTAATGCTGTGTCCTTACATAGTGGAAAAGATGAAAGACCAAAAGGGCCTAACTAATGCCCCCTTAGGTCTTTTATATAGCACGGATCTCACCTATAAGGGCAGAACTACCATGGCCTAATGGCCCCATCTCTCAATACTGTTGCATTAGAGATTAAGTTTCAACATGGATTTGGAAGGAGACACCAACATTCAAATAATAACACCCTGTAAATAATTATCTCTCTATATATTTATATATATATATGTATCAAGTATAATACAGTGCCTGCATATGTATTAAAGATAAGAAGATATACATACATTAGCTAGGATTAAATGTAGTAAAGTTAATATTATCCAAAGTAATAGATATGACAGATGTGATTTGTAATTTAGGGGGAAAAAATAGAAAAAAAAAACAGGTCTATTTTAAAAAGATTCTATCTTTGATTTTTCAATCACTTTGTTACACGAAATATTTCTTAATGAGATAGAATATGTATACAATACATTTTATCCTTTTTTATTGCTGTACAGTAGCAAGAACAGTAAAGGGTCTGAGGATGTTAAGTTTTACCTGATTTGCCAGTTTACAAGATAGAAGAGATATCTGGATCAGAAACAAAGAAGTGTATCACTCATGATAATTATGTTTGCTCCAGTTTGCTGTGCTACAATCTCTACAGCAAACACAAAAGGGCCGAATGCAACCTGCACATGCAGTGAGGGCACTACAAGAGAGACATCTCTAGCTTAGAAATCTGGATATTTTGTAATGGCAGTAATTCTTTTTCCTTGCCTTTTTTAGTTTTTATTTTTTCATCTTTTCCCCTTACCTTCATTGTACTGGGCAGTAAATAAACCTGCCCTCTATTTGAGAGGAAGAAGCTATTTGTTATTTATAAGACTGACAAATTTTTTTAATATTGTCAGAAAAAAGGTACTCAATGTTTCTGCTGGTAAGATATTCAGAAACATGAAAGAGTCCTGACAAATTCTCTCCTAACAATAACCACTTTTTGTTGCTGCACCATCTTGGCTTCTAGTGAGTTTTCCCATGAGCACACCAGCCTGTTGACCACTCTGATTAATCTGAACAGTAGAGAGTGGGACAATAACTGTTCAATTTACCTATTCAGTATTTAATTAAGTCTATTATTAACAAGATTCCAAGCCATGTGAAGAGTTCAGCCTGCTGTATTGACGTTACTATGTACCTTCGGGCCACCAACCTGGTAATCAAACCAGAAGTCATCAGTATCTACCCTAGAAAGGAAAACAACTTTCTACTTAGGTGTATTAATTGACCTTTCCACTTTGCTGAAGACATTACTCTAGTGTAGCAGGATCTGTTAGTAATTCTCCGGTCACTGACTTGGCTCATAAGGAATAAATCAGAGCAAATCTCTCATTCATAACAATCCTAGCCAGAGAGTTGAGGATAACCAGAATGCCTCCAAGAACAAAGGTGTGTCATTGATAATTTTGCTAAAGTCAGGTACAAATTTCATACAAATTTTTCTAATTAAACGGCTCTCTTCTTTGAGATACGTTTCTGTATAAAAACAAAATTTATGAGTTATTTTTCCAGAAATCTTTCTTGACTGTCTTCATTTTCTATGGCTGCTCTGACAAATAATCACAAATTTGGTGGCCTAAAACAAACAAACAAACAATATATTACTTTTCAGTTCTTAAGGCTAGAAGTACAGAATCAAGGTCTTAGTAAGATAATGCTTGCTCCGCTGGTCTTTGGGGCGAATCTGTACCTTAGCTCTTCTAGCTTTTGATAGCTTCAGGCTTTCCTTGGCTTGCAGTGGCTTCACTCCAAGCTGTCTCTGTGGTCACATTGCCTTTTCCTTTTTTCAAATCTCCCTCTGCCTCTCTCTAATAAGAACATTTTTTCATTAGATTTAGTACCCACATGGATAATCCAAAATAATCCCCTCTCAAACATCTGCAGAGGCCCCTTTTCCAGATAAAGTGATAATCACAGGCTCTGAGGATCAACATGTGGATACACATTTTAGGAGTCACCATTCAGCCAAGTGCACTAAGTAACCAAACATAGCATCATATTTGAGATATCTGTGCAATCATTTAAAGGCCACATAATCTAATGTCATGTTTCCTTAAACCATTTAAAGTCTCCCATGATGACCACTTAGGTGTAATCAGCATGTTTCTGGGAGGGAGGTAAGTTAATTTCTGGTTTCCCACAAAAGTGCAGGGATGTAAATACATTACAGGGATGCATGTGTTGCCATTAGAAGGAAAGTATTGATGATTGTTGGATATCTCCAGAGGGGATCTACATCATATATAACTCAAGGAATATAAGTTGATGGCATCTTCAACATGGGTTCTGGCTGGCAAGTAAGTCTTAAGGTTTCCAATTTAACTAGAATAATTACACAGTGCTTGCTTTATTTAATGTGTGTTGTTTGTCCAGTCACCGTCTGTATAATACCTGTCTATTCTTGAAATGACTAACTGCTGTGGGAATGTGGGAGGGGCTGACATCTGGAGATTCTGACAACTATTTTACATGGAGTTACAAGAAATAGGATCATGGCCTGCTATTTCCATTTGAGGTCTATTGCAAGATTAGGTTGAGTATCAGATCATTATCAGAGGTATCTGGCAGGGTATGGCAGTCAGCGGTCAATTAAATTTAATCGCTTGTAACAGTTTAGGATAGTAAAACAAGGGTATATTTCTTGAAGCTTCCAGGTGTGATTCTGAAATTAAAATATTATTAATGTTTTTTTCTTCCTTATTCCTCTAAAAGATTAAGGTTTTTTGTTTTTGTTTTTGTTTTCTCCAGGCACCATGATTTTTGCTCTCCACCATACTTGTACATCCTGTTCCAAAGGTTGTAATGTTACCTTTCTTTGAATTATCATCTACTCAGACCCAGAGCTTTTGTTCAGGAAGATCAGATACAAGGGAAACAAGGACATTTTTATAAAATGTACAGAAACACATTACAGTTCCTACTTTGGCCCATGTGGGCTACCTTATGGGGGGATTCATTGAGACTTATGCTTAACCAAGTGTTCATTATCTTTATGATCTAGAAATATGTTAATCCACAAAAACGTACAAGTGACTGGATCAGAATTAAGTTTATCCCCCCTAGACTTCATGGTGTACAAACCAGGTGAAATTGGTTTGCCAACAGAGCACAGAAAAGAGCATGATGCTCTCAATTGCTCAGGGAGTAAATCTGTTTTCAAATACTCTTATGTAATCTCCCACCTCTCTCATCCAGATTATTATCCAGAATAAAAAGAGAAGCTTCTGTTATAGATGAGTTATATCATTACTAATTATTAGGTAAAGCTTTTTTTGTTTTTGTTTTTTGCTTTGTTTTTTGTTTTTTTGAGTTGGAGTTTCACTCCGTCGCCCAGACTGGAGTGCAGTGGCTGCTCCCGGCCACTGCAGCCTCGACCCGATGGCCTCTGGCGATCCTTCCACCTCAGCCTTCCGAGTAGCCGGCACTACAGGCGCGCGCTATCACGCCCGGCTAATTTTTGATTTGTTGTAGAGATGAGGTCTTGCTGCCCAGGCGGGTCATGAACCCGCGGGCTCAGGCAATCCACTCACCTCAGCCTCCCAAAGGCGCGGGATTACAGGCTGAGCCACCGAGCCCAGCTAGGTAAAGTTTTTAATAAGTTCTTTCTCAATATTTACTTCATGTTGTTTATTAACTTCTTTCCAAATCAAATTAGTTGGAGCAAAATTTTAAGTTTAAATAAAAATGACAGATTTCATCCCCAAAATAGCAGTAATTATTCATGATATAAATATAGTATTTTCAATTTATCGAAGGCATTTTCCTTATGAGCTATTGTGATCTCTGCAAATTAGGCCACTTGATAGTAATTGGAAAAATTAAGATAAAAATCCAAGAATTTCATCCTTTCCACCAATGTTTTTCATCACTACAATAAGTACATTTTTTAATGCTGGAATTTCATATCCATAATGTTTCTGCAATTTATCTGAGAATCTTCAGAAAATACATAATCTGATTCTGGAGTGGGACCTAAGGTATCAAATCTATAAAAAGCTTCCTCGTGATGTTATTGCTGCTGGACCCCATACTACACTTTGAGAGGCAATCTCCCACACCAGATTCTATTTGCTGTGCTTGAGTTTCACTTAAAGTCTTACTTCATTCACGTATTAGACAGGGTTCTCCAGAGAGATAGAATTAATATGGCAGGAGGAGGGAAAGAGAGAGAAAGAAAGAAAGACAGAAAGAAAGAAAGAAAGACAGAAAGAAAGAAAGAAAGTAAGAAAGAAGGAAAGAAGGAAGGAAGGAAGAAAGGAAGGAAGAAAGGAAGGAAGAAAGGAAGGGAGGGAGGGAGGGAGGAAGGGAGGAAAGGAGGAAAGAAATGATATGATATGATAAGGTATAGTATAGGTATAGGCATAGAAGGGGTCGTATTAAGGGGATTGGCCCTCTTAATTTCAGAGACTGAGAAGTTCTGCAACAGACCACCTGCAAGCTGGAGGCACTGAGATGCCAGCAGTGTGGTTTAGTTGAATTCCAAAGGTCTCAGAACCAGGGAAGTTGATGGTCTAACTCTCAGTCCGAAGCCAAAGACTTGTGCATCTCAGAAAGTAGGAGGTACTTTTGTAAGTTTTAGAGTTCAAAAGCCATGGAAGCTGCTTTTGTTGTCCAAGAACAGAAGATGAAAAATGTATCCCAATTCTGGCAAACAGACATATTTTCGTCTACTCTGTTTTTGTTCTCTCCAAACTCCCACCAGATTGGATAGTGCCCATCCACACTCAGAGCAGACTTTATCCTCCTATACCACTCAGATGCATGTGCTAATCTCCACTGAAAACACCCTAACGGGCACACCCCAAAATAATCTTTACCAGATTTCTAGGATTTTTTAATTTAGTTGACACATGAAATTAAACATCACAGTCCATATTCATTACCATTTTGTAATTCTTAGAAAAATTAGTTACTACAATTTGCTTTACTTTTTTCATAGTCAAGCATATTTTTCACATTTTACAAGATCAGAAATGAAGCAACCATTACTAACATAGCAATTCTGTAATTTTAACCATATTTTCAGTTGGTAGTGTATTTTAGCTCTGTTAGATTAATAATCTGGTATAATTTTTGTTTTTTGAGTTGCAGTCTCACTCTGTCACCCAGACTGGAGTGTGGTGGCATGCTCCCGGCTACCACAGCTTTGACCTGCTGAGCTCTGGCAATCCTTCCACCTCAGCCTTCCAAGTAGCTGGAACTACAGGCACACGCTACCACGCCTGGCTAATTTTTGATTTATTGTAGAGATGAGGTCTTGCCAACTTGCCCAGGTGGGTCTCGAACCCGCGTGTTCAGGCAATCCACTCGCCTCAGCCTCCCAAAGTGCTGGGATTATAGGCTGAGCCACCGAGCCCTGCCATATAATTATTGATATTGTAAAACACATTTGACCCTTGAATTATTCATACATTATGACCGTGTGAGTCCACTTATCTATGAATTTTCTTTTGCGTCTGACCCTGAGACAGCAAGATCGAACCTTTCTTTTCCTCTTCGTCCTTCTCAGCTTATTCAACATGAAGATGGCGAGCATGATTACTTCCAATTAATAAATAGTAAACATATTTCTCTCTTTTATGCTTTTCTTAATTAAATTTTCTTTTCTCTGGCTTACTATAAGAATACAGTAGGTGTTAATCAACTGTTTATGTTATTGGTAAGGCTTTCAGTCAACAATAGGCTATTAGTAGATAAGTTATTAAAGTTATTATTATATTATATTACAAATAAGTTAAGTTATGCACAGATTTTCAACTGAAGGGGCACAGCACCCTAAACCTCTGCATTGTTCAAAGGTCAACTGTATGATGAAAAAGAAAAGACTAGAAAATATTCCATCTTTTCAGCCTTTGCTTTCTTGTATAACCATTTTTATGCTGACACTTTAAAGTCTAGTTTATAAATTTTTAGTACTTTAAAATACATTGCAGGCATTAACTATTCAATATACTGTAGATCTCTATTCAGCTTAGAAAGGAGGGCACAAACCACAGTGAATTGTTTTAGATTCAGTATTAATAGTGTTGTAAGATCTTGTTAAACTGGTTGGAAATAAAGTAAGTCTAACCAATGTAATGTTTAGATTTCCAGAACAACATTTTTTGGATAGGATTAGATATTGTTTGTATACTTTATAGTTAATGTATAATTATGTCATTTATTCTTCATTACAACTTTTTAATATAGTATGTGTAAAGACCTTGGAAGAATCCCAGGAAATATCATTAGTACGGATGTTGATGGTGTTGTGGTAGTTACACAGACTTGCTGGAGAATCACTAGCCCTAAAAAATTATTTTTAGCCGGGCTCGGTGGCTCAGCCTTTAATCCCGCCCTTTGGGAGGCTGAGGTGAGTGGATTGCCTGAATCCACGGGTTCGAGACCCGCTTGGGCAAGTTGGCGAGACTTCATCTCTACAATAAATAAAAAAAATCAGTGGGCGTGGCAACGCGTGCCTGTAATTTGGGCTACTTGGAAGACTGAGGCAGAAGGGTCGCCGGAGCCCAGCAGGTCAAGGCTGCGGTGGCCAGGAGCGGCCACTGCACTCCAGTCTGGGCCACAGAGTGAGACTCCAACTCAAAAAGAAAATGTAGTTAATACATATTGTACTTATACTATTTAAACAGATACTCCATATTTTGAGACGGTCTCAGGAACTGTATAAATGGGACAGCAAATGCACATGATTTAGGTTAGTATCATATTTTACATAATTATTGCAGTTAAGAAATTGGCATACACAATGTTCATATCACTTTCTCTGAACTTAAACCATTCTGAGACCCACCATTCTATTTTTGGCAAGTGTTCAGGTATTGGTGACCTTTTAATCATGCCAGGATTGCACTTGGCTTTTAAATTTCTGGAGCATCCCAATTTTATAAAGGAAAAAAGACGAGCAACTAAAATGACATTTTACCAATCTGACCCATTTATTCCAAGTAGACCATGAGAGACAATTGCAGGCTTATCAGAAGAAACAATTCTCTGAACTCTATCACTCTCGATTCATGGATTGACATTTCTTTACTGTTGGAAAAGACTGAAGTCAGACAACCATATTGTTTAGCTGAAAAGAAAAAAGTAAGCAAACAAACACAACACCAAACAATTCCTGTGAGCCATATAGAAGGTTACTCCCCTCCTACACACACACACACACACACACACACACACACACACACACACACACTCTCACACACTCACCCACACACAGTCACACAGATACTACTCAAAGGGAAAACAAAAACAAAGAATGTTATATTTTCTCAAATAATAAAATAATTAGAAAAGAAACTTTTATAAAAATATGTGATGCGGTGGCTCAACCTGTAATCCCGCGCCTTTGGGAGGCTGAGGTGAGTGGATTGCCTGAGCCCGCGGGTTCGAGACCCGCCTGGGCAGCGAGACCTCATCTCTACAATAAATCAAAAAATCAGCTGGGCATGGTAGCGCATGCCTATAATTCCTGCTACTTGGAAGGCTGAGGCGGAAGGATCGCTGGAGCCCAGCAGGTCGAGGCTGCGGTGACCAGAAGCGGCCACTGTACTCCAGTCTGGGCGACCGAGTGAGACGACAACTCAAAAAAAAAAAAAAAAAAAATTTATGTGATGTATCTTTTCAGTTTAGAATATGTGATTGGGGTGGTTTGGGTAAATAAATAAGCAATGGTTCAACAATCTAGCCACTAAGAAAAAATTGTTTGGAATTGATTAATTTTTTTTTCACAAATTTGGAAACATACACATACACAAATCCATAAACAGTTGACACTGGCCAAGAAAAGAAAAGGTGTTTTTCTACATCAGTTAAAAAAAATGCTACATTAGTAACTACATGAGAACAAATCTTTGACCATTTCTTTTTTTTTTCAATAAAATACATATTTACCAAAACTAAATGGAAACTTCACTGATTTTTTTGAGATGCAATACATTTCAAAGTTGACATTTAAACATAGACTCGGGGTTTAATAATGTTCGTAAACCAAAATTCAGTTCTTTCACAGAGCTAAAACACTGTAGTATTTGAATAAAGAGACCTCCTGTGAATAAATGAACTTATTGAGAAGTGTTTCCAAAAATGGATTAGATGGAAAAATATGTGTGATGGTAAATTTCTTATTTCAACTTGGCTGGGCCATAGGTGTTCAGCCATTTGGCCAAACATCATTTTGAAGTGACCATGAGAGTGTTTCAGGATACATTAATAATTGAATTGGTAGACTGAGTAAAGTAGATTGCCTTCTCTAATGTCAGTGGCCTTCATTGAATCAGTTGAAGACCTGCAAAGAACAAAAATGCTGACCCTCCCACAAGTAAGGGAGCTCTGTTTCTGCCTGACCGCTTGAGCTGAAACATCGGCCTTTGCTGGCCTGCAGAGTTGGACTAAAATATTGGCAGTTCTTGGCTATCAAGCCTGCTGGCTCTCACCGGAACTTACAACCTCAGCTTTCCTAGTTCTTAGACTTTCAGACTTGTACTATAATTACATCATTGGCCCTCCTGAGTCTCTGGCTAAATAACTGCAGATCTTGGGGCTTCACAGCTTCTATAATTGCATGAGCCAATTCTTTATAATAAATCTTTTTCCATATATACATGCATTCTGTTAGTTCTGTTTCTCTGGAGAACTCTGACTAATACAATACCGTAGGGATTCAAATTTTCATTATTTTAATTAGTTTACTTTATTTCCATCTTTCTAGTAGCAAATATCACAGATCATTGACTTCATTTGGAACACCGAGAAGTTATCTCAAGTATTCTAATATCAATAAAATCTCAAATGAAATATTTACCTACTTAAGTCCTAAATGTTGACAAAAGTAAATGACATTTTTTTTTCAGGTTTGGTATGCTCAGTGGCCTGTGTCCAAGACTAATATTAGAGAAAGAATTCAAATTCTAAATCAATCATAACTTTACAAAGTATATTGTTTTGCTTAAAATAAGAAGTATTTTTGTTTGCTAGCCTATTTGATTTACTAGTGAACAATATGAATGTGATATATTGTAGAAATAAGTTACAGATAATAAGTAATATATTAACTTAAATAGTGTTTATTCATATGTGTACATATATGTGTGTATACATACGCATATGAATATGTACACACAATAATAGATACCAGTGAGCCATTTCAAACTAGCCCAAATTTATATCCATTTCGAAAATATATATTGAGCACCCTAGTATGTCAGGCAGTATCCTGGGTAATGGAAATGTGGTAGTGAGCAATACACCTAATACTCCCTGCCTTTGTGGCACTTATGTTCCAGCAGAGAGAGACAGAGGGTGGTTCAATGATAAGTGTACCCATGTCAAAAGGATTCCTAGGATTTGCAATCAAATGCATTTAGAAATCAAAGTATGGCCACTTAGACCTTGTATAAGTTATTTAATCTTTATGAGTCACAAGTTTTGTCTTTAGAATTTGGATAACCATATTTTGGGGGGAATTTTGGATAATGTTCAGAAGAAAGTCTTTTAATTTGTCCAGGTATATTAATAAGCCTGTGTCTCTTGTGAGTTGGAACACTGAGACATAAGGAAGCTGAGGCAGATCAGCCAAAAGCAACTTTTCTACAAAGGTGTCTTTTCCCCTACCAAAGCTAACATGGCATAATAAATTCAACCACTGACTCTTGTTTCCTAGTCAAGTCACTCTTGTTTCCTTAACGGTTTAAGTTACTGAGCTTAGTTTCCAGATGCCATGTTTCAAAAGGGGTAGATAAAGAGTTGTGTTTCCATGGACACTATCTGGACTTATTGCTTCTCCTCCTTGAGATAACCTATCTCCCTCCTCTATGCCTAAGATGATTGACTGTGATGACATCTAATTACAAGTCTTTTGTGCTTATTTGCATCACTAAGGAGCCAGCTTCTCTGTTCACCATCAGAGATATCACAAGGTTGGAAGCAAGAAAGAATTTCTCATGACGTAATGCAGGAAACAAAGACAAAGGAGCATTGTGTGATTTTATTCTATTTCCTTGTTAAAACTGACTTAAATTGTCCCATTGGAATAGAATTGCTCAAGCCTGGCTTTAACAGGCTCTCCTTGTGACAATTTACCAATTTCAGATATTCATAGACGTTAAAGCATTGTCACATGGAAAAGGTCTGTAATTCCTCAGACCATTAGATGCAGGTTTGTTCAAGTGTCTCTGGCTATATCCATATCTCTATGTATACGCACATACACACACACACACACACACACACAATGTGTGTGTGTGTGTATGAATGTGTGTGTGTGTGTATACTTATATGCACATAATATATATATATCCCATGTCTGGAATGTTTACTAATGAGAAAGCAGGTATATTAGTTAGTGCTTTCCAGGGAAACCATCATTAGGATGTGTGTGTAATATATACATAGGTTCATACTATTATGGAAGTTGTCTAATATAAAATCTGCAGTGTGAATTCACAGGCTAAAGACCAAGAAAAGGCACTCTTCCCATTCAAGTTCAAAGACCAGCAGGCTTTGAACTAGACTCATAAGAACTGATGGTACAAAGTCTAAAGGCAGGCTGTTGGAGAATTCTCTCACGCTCAAGTGACTGGTCTTTTTAATCTGTTGAGACCTTCCATTGATTAGATGATATCAACCGACATCGTGGAGGGCACTCTGCTCAAAGCTTACCAATTTAAATATTCATCTCATACAAGACACTCTTCAATTTTACACAAAAAAATTATCACAGCAGCATATGGAAAAAGCTTTACTGTCAGTAGTTACTATTTTACCTAGATTATTGTTCTTAATTTTGAAGTAAGCTTCTGTGTCTGTGTAGTCATTTTAAAAAATGTTTATACTTATTAAAAGAACAAGATACAATATTTTTCATAAAAGAGTTTTGCAAGCTGTAAAGTTTAACATAAATATAAGGACAAATGTTATAAAAGGTTTTAGAGTTAAAAAAAAAACTTTTAGATTCCTAATAATGTTGAGTGTCCCCATTAGATTAGTTCTTCACTAAATTCACTAAATTGGGAGAATTGCTTCAGTCCAGGAGTTAAATATAGCCCAATCCTGCCTCTAAGAAGATTTTTTTTTTAAATCAGCCAGACGTGCTGGCATGCACTTGTTGTCCTAGCTCCTCATGAGGCTGAGGCGAGAGGATTCCTTGAGCCCAGGTGTATCAGGGTAATCATACCACTGCACTCTAGCCTCGATAACAGAGCAAGGCTAGAATTAGGTAGAAATCACTGGTGAAGTCATCAGGTCCAGGACTTTTCTTTGCAGGATTGCTTTGATTATTAATTCAAGCTCCTTACTAGTAATAGTAAGATTTGTTCAGATTTGTTCGTTCAGATTTGTTATTCATAGTTTAGTCTTCGGTTTTCTGCTTTTAGAAATCGGTTCATTTCATCTAAGTTACTCACTTTGTTGGTGTACAGTTGCTACCAGTGTTCTTATAATCCAATGTACTTTTTCAATGTGAAAGTTGTCTTCCCTCAACTATTGCATATATACACTAATACTATACTTCTATTTAAAGTCAAATTCACTTTTATAATCTTTCAGACTCATAGGTAACTTCCTATTTCTTGTGTCAAATGCCCATATTATTTTTTTAGCACATTCAGACATACTTTTTCCAAACATTAAAACTCAGCACAAAATTCTGACTCTACCAGTTTATTTATTTATTTATTTTTGACTCTACCAGTTTAAATGGTGTTCAGTAAATGGCATACGAAATGGCAGTCATGTATGGATGATATTTAATGTTTAAAATTAGACTATTTCAAAAATATAATTTACTCCAAGATGACAGGCATTGATTTTTACCAAAATCAGTGTGCAATTTTCTGGCTTTATGTTCGCAGTGGAGTATGTATTTTTCAAATACTTGACACCATTGGGAACCTACCAGGAAAAATATCAAGTCAAAAGGGACAATATTATCGGCCATCTTTGAAAATTATGTAAGTAAACATTGACTGTACCTTTATGTTCTATAATTTAGGAGATTATTTGGTACATAATAACCCCTCAGTAGCTATTTGTTTAATTTATTACCTTTGGTTTTTCCTGTGTCTTGCTGGTTGGCATTGTTTAGAGTAAGAAGTGTAAGAATACTGAACTAAAATTTTATTTCATCCTTTTATGTCAGAATGGGTTGAAGCATTTTCTTTTTGTCATACCTTTATTACAAAACTATGTTATATCTCAGATACTGTGAAAGAATCATTTTACTGTCAACACTAATAGAAAAAAAGAAATTATACGTGTGGGGGAAGAAAGATTATGTTTAAGGTGTATAGCTATTGGTAGGCAACGCATTTATTTTTATTTGAAATATAGTTCCTGATTAGAAAGTTCAATAATTCATATTCTATATCATTGTTTTATAATTAATTTAAATGTTAAACATCAGCTCAAACATTTCTAGGTATTTTCTGTCAGGAGAATTTTATAGGATTGTTCTTACTTTATATTCCAGAAATAAAAGTATTTATAAATAGTTTCTAATTAACTAAACAAAATGGTAATCTGTAGATGAAACTAAATAAAATGGTTGGAAAAAATACCTTAGGAAACATTTAGTTCAAAGGCTTCTTTGTCTTAGCCAATGCTACAAAGATATCAGTGCACTTAAAATGTCCTTATTTACCACAACTTCTTCAAATCCATATTACACAGATATTACAGATATCTACATGTAAAAACATAAGTTAATTTTTTTTAAATCTCAAAGCCTTTTGTACAATTATTTTAAATTATTAAGGTGAAAGATTGAGGGGAGAGGAATTCAAAGGCAATAATTTCATATCCCTTTGATTGCAATCTAGGAGAGAATAAGACTTAAAATTTAAAACCCTCATTTGTGAGATACATAAAGCATTCCTTCTGGGCATATGTCACAAAATAAGTTGTCAGCCAATTTACAAAGTCACCACAAATTCACACTATCCACTTCCTATGAATTATATTTTTACAAGTGGCATTCACACCATATGCACATTGGATTTTCTATATACAAACCAAATTATTGGATTCACAAGCCAACAAGTGATCATTCCAAACCATAATTTCATACATAAACAGGTTTGCTGCAATCCAGAAGTTAATCACACTCAGATGAATTCATTAGCTAACCAACATATTTGTGATAAAACTCCAATCTGTTAGGCACACAAAATTGTCTGGAATTGAATTGTGTTGTTGTTACAACCATACGGTGTATTTTTTTTCTGAAAGCACATTTGGAAGACCCCTTGCTATGGCTTTTTATTTGATAATTTTGATTTTTAAGAAAAGTGCTTTCAAAAATTCATTTAGCTGCCAGTTCCTAATCAATACAAGTAAAGAATTCTTTAAAAAATGGATTAAATTATTATCGAAGATTATTAGTAGTAAATACATTAAAATGTATTTGAACTGTGCTCATGCAAATAATGTTTATTGGGTATTATTAATACAGAAGGTATTTTATTAATCACTGAGAGGATATGTAAATGCAAGAAATGGTTATATCCATGAATTCTTTGGAGGAGCTTCCACCTAGGTAGAGAGATGATGATGATTAAGTAGAAAAAAATATAAATTCACATGTATTTTAGTAATCAAATACAAAATAAAGAAAATACATTTTATAGGATTATTGAGGTGACTGATGGATTTTGGCTCTGAATGCTCAAGTAAATAGTAACTGAATGTGTCTTTGGGAAAATATTTCTCTTTAATAAAGATAGCATCAGAAGAAAAGTACCTCAAACCTAGAGAACATATTCTTTTGGGTGAAGCATAGCGAGGAATAAGAGAGATGAGAATGGTTAGACTGGAGAAGGAGGTTTGCCTTGGGGAAAGCAGGAGTCACAGTTGTCTTCTTAGAGTCAGGTCAGATTTTAGAGATATTACAAGGGAGCTGAAAGTGCTAGTCATTTTACAGTGGGCAAAATGGAAACATCATTAGTTGAAAAATAGAGAGAAGACCTTTAGTTTTAATAATGAATCTTGTAGCAGTGTATATACACACTGAGCAACCATGGGAGGACTCTAAGACACAAAGCGTTTTAAACGAAAAGAAAACCAGTAATGTAGAAATAAATAGCCAACACATAAGTTGCCAAGTATTGAATACTTCTTTTTGAAACTAAATGAGAACACACATGAAAATTGAAGTAACCGAAGGTGATACATTATAGGTAGCATTTGAACAAAGGGGTAGAAAGTGAGTGATAAGAAAAAGTTCAAAAAGAATAGAGTTGTGTCTAGGAAAGGAAACCATTTTGAATGGTAGAAGATGGGGGCAATTCAGGGAAGAAGAGAATGATGAATTCAGTTAGAGAGCTATTTCAGTTAGAGGCAATGATAAGAATTATTTACTTGACCATTGCAAGACCAGAAAAGCTGTCATTTTAATGAAGTATAATGAGGATTCTTACTAGTGACAAGTATAATAATGATGTGCATGACCTCTACCTCCCCTTTATGTGAGTGGACCCATTTCATCAGTTCTTTTGAGTCACTCAGGATCCTTTTCGTATTTACTCATGGACTTATTTTCAAAAAAGATTTAATGTGGATTTCATCATAAAATGTACCATTGTATATATAAATCAAAGTAGATACAAAGTAAGGAATTAGTGAACCAAATAATAATGGGAATGAGCTTAATTTATAAATTTATACATGCCATTATCTCCTAATCACTTGTTGTTATTGAAGCAAAGTGACTACACGTTTTAACAATATGACAATTATTTTGTTCCTTTTAGTTGCAGTTTTTGTTTTGTTTGGTTTGGGTTTTGTTTTTGAGTCAGGGGCTTACTCTGTTGTCCCGGCTGTAGTGCAGTAGCATGATCATGGTTCATGGCAGGCTCCAAATGCTGAACTCAATTGATCCTCCTGCATCAGTCTTCCAGGTAGCTGGGGCTACGGGTGCACACCATCACAAGTGGCTATTTATTTTATTTTATTTTTTGTAGTGCCGAGGTTTCCCTATGTCGCCCAGACTGGTCTCCAACTCCTGGGCTCAAGCAATCCTCCTGCCTCTGCCTCCCGAAATGCTGGGATTACAGGCACTGTGCCCAGCTTGTTGCAGTTTTGAGGATACCCTTTTCTAGTTTGGGTCTCCTTTTTCTACACTTTAAATAATATTTTTCTAAAACTTTACCTAATGTCTATAATCATTATCTGAAAGTAGTTAATGCAAGCTTTCCACTGCTCTGTCATTACTAGAAGTTCTTAAATGTCGATTTTTTCCATTGTCATTATCATAGGAAGAGTTATGCTTTTTATTAAATCAACCCCAGTTCTTTGTTTGCTGTTGCTTTCAGTTTTTCAAAATATATTTTTTATAACCCTGTTTAAGCTGGTAACAATTATCTCTTTGATGTTAATGAGATCCAAGAACCTCTCTTTAATTATATCAGCACATCATGCATTTTGGTAATTTATAATATATAGTTATTTTATTGCCTCTTTCTTCATCATACATTAGTGAAATATTACAGGAGACATTGGTTTGATTCATAATAACTGGCAACATTTCAGTACTACTTCCATGGGGATTTATCTACTTTTAAATAAATCAACTAATGAACAAATAACCAGGAATGTTTTTCTTCTTTATTTTTTGTTCTGTTTTCAAATAGCTTCCCAAATTATCTTATTCATATAATCTATTTGCACTTTGTTTCAAAGAACATTTTCAAGAAATAAAGTAGCTTAAAAAGTGATTCCCCTATCACTTCATTTCCTTCAAACTATTTAAGTGAACAAAAGATAATTTTCTGACAATTTCCCAACAAATTAATATTCATTTTCAAACCACAATGTTTTCAAAATAATGTTTCTGATTTAAATTGCTTTGTTTATTTTTAGAAGTCTTGTATTTAGCTAGTTCCTCTCCACCAAGAGTTTTTCTTCAGGGATTATAAACATCTTCATGAGTAACGGAAAGCAAAATCTATCGCAAATCAAAATATCAAAATTCCAAGCAAAGTATGAAGTAACTCAAACTTTAATATTTTAACAAATAATAAGACCCTTTGGTTTCAATACTTCTACTGATCTAGATCCAACAGAGAAAAAGAGACCACACGACATATTTTGACAGGCGATATGGAAAATTTCTAACAAAGCTGCCGGAAGACTACATGCACAAAAGGAGAACACAGAAATAACCCAGAGATGATATTTCACTCAAAATAAGGCTGAGAGAACAAAAGAAAGGAGTTACACTGTCAGATCCTAGAATCTCTGAAGAGTCTTACCACAGATCTGGAACTGAGACCCTGGAGAAAGAACTGTAAACTGTAGCTGGTCCCACGAAAAAGAATTAAGAGACTAGTTCTAAACTTATTCAAAGAAGCTTGTAGAGAACTACCCATTGCTGTTAGAAGGAAGAGTTATCTCTGGACAGTCTGTAGGGACAATAAATAATGTGTTGGAATGACATCCTTCTTCTCTCCTTTTGCATTCCAATCTTTTTCTGTTGTCTCCTATTTGGAACTCAGAGAAAATTGATAAATAACCAATATATTATTTTGGCTACTTGACATCAGAGTACGACATTCTGCAACCATTTCAGTTGATATGACAAACACAAAAAATATGCTTCTACCTAACAAAATGTAACTTCCCAATACAAAATAAGTGTCTCTCACCCCCTTCCCCGGTAAGGTAGATGTAAATTCCCAACAGTCATGGTATTCAGTTTTGGCCTCAGTCCCAATACTCATGTCCATCCTATTCTTATTTGATCACAATCCCACTTGAATATAATGAAATCTAAAGTTAAACTATAAACTATAGTTATAGTTATAGATATAGTTATATAGATATAGATATACAGTTAAACTATATCTATATATAAATATAGATATAGTTTAACTGTATATCTATATAAAACCACACAAGATATATATATATATATATATATATATATATATATATACACACATATACTATATATAACTTAAAAAGTGAAGGAAGGAACAAACAAGTATTGATTTGAACAGGAAAAAATATATAAATAGCACATCTGTTTGTATCAATGCTGATTGAAAATAATAGCCATAAAAGATTGTGACTGAAACATGAAATAATAAATTGTGAAGAAGAACATTCTACACTCAAATTAACAGTTTGTGTTATACTTTTGTCTTCAATTTCTATTTTGATGACTTTTTTTACTTTTTAAAATTATGACGTAATTCACTATTCAAATTCTTATGATGTTATCATTTTATTTCCTACTAATATATATTTTCCATTGTAGAAATTTGTAGGAGATACATATTTTTGCCTCTCTTTCAATAGCTTTAGGGGTTACAAATAGTTTTTGGTCTGACCTTTAAGTGTATCCTCTACCCCCACCTGTGCACATTGTACCTGATAGATGATTTTTCATCCCTTACCCTTTCTCTCCCAACTTATAAGTCTTCAGTGTCCATTATAGCATGTGTAGGAGATACATACAATCTCCCCCCCATCCATGGCATGATATGTTTTTGATGAATAATAACTGTTTTTCTTCTTAGAATTAATACATTCCTGAAAGTTTCCTAAAAGATTGAAACTTTTAAACTTATTATTTAATTTACAGTAGCTCCATGTTATCTGGTATTTTTATTTTACATAAATTGGTCTTAATTGTCATATATTATAGTCTCTAAAAATATAGTTAGAAAACTTTCAAAACATTCAGCTTCATGAATGTAATAATGATGCAACAGAGAATTAAAGATCAAAATATATCAGCTAAAAGATGCTTTATCTTCATTTTTATTGATATTTGAGTAATATAAGAACATAAGAAATTATTAACAACCACTGTTATTCATTTACTTAATATATCAATAGTGAGTTGTGCTGCATAATAATCCAAATAAGCCCCTGGTATGAATTTTTTCAAGTTTTTTTTCTTTTTTCCAGAAGATAACCAGCAAAAAAAAAAATTCACACTTTTAAACTGTCTAATTTCAAACCATACAACCATGAATTCTTCAATCCTAGAAAGTGATTATCACATAGGGAGTTCATTCTTTCATCACATAGTTGAAGAATTATTTTGTTTTGTGCAGTTCTGCTGGATGAATTGTGAGAGATCTTCAATTTCCACTTATTTTGTAATCAAAGGAAATTATTTTCTTGGTGCTGGCACTGGTCTGAGTAGTTCAGGAGGAAGAAACAGAATCAGTGGGGACAAACCATATGATATTTGAAATATCAATTCTTTCTAAGTTTTGATGAAAAAATGAAAGTTTATCTATTGGCAGAGTCAAAGCCAATTATATGAAAAAAGTTCAGTTGCTAAGCATGTAGAAATTTTGTGGCTTTACAGATCTTTAGTTGTAGCATTTATGGGCAAGACTGACAGTTCTCATTATACACTGAATGTGAAAGGGCAATGAGAAGAAATAGAAAGTGTACAGAAGAAATAAAATGTGGACAGAAATAAAAGGAAAAACACATAAAAAATAAGCAAAGATTTTGATTCAGTGAGAAGGAGCATTTTAAATTCAAGAGGTCAGATATAGTTTATGTTTGGGATATAATAGTTCAGAATAGTTTCCTTTTTTACTTTTTTTCATATTTGAGGCATCAATCTAGAAGGATATTGGTGTTAGCAATCATTCTTATTTGTGTTTATCTTCATCACTTCATCTTTTCTCATGATGACTAATAACGCTCACTAAGCTTTTACTAGATATATCAAAGAAAATTATAGGAATTATTTCATGTAATTTTTATAATACTATTAAGTAACTACTATTATAATCTCTCCTTTATTTATTCGAGGGCTAGTGAGATTAAATAATTAATACAAGGTCTAGGACTGCCTCAAGCTCCTATTGTACCTGTGAATTAGAAAACATGTGTCCCCTCTTATCAACCACAGCACTTCCTACAGCCTGTGGGTAGGCATGCAGAGCTCTGAATGGCTTCCACCTTGACTTGGTCCCTTGGGTAGAGACACTGGTACGGAGAACACCCTGCACAACTCTGCATGGTGTCCTACCAAGTACACACAAGCTGTTTTTGATGGAACTGAGATTCAATTACTCCGAAACTTGGATTTGTCACTACTTCACTTTTCAGACTCTCAACTAACTCTTGTGAATACTTCAGACCTCAAAGGAATTGCCCCCTTTTCCTCTGGATTCCTCTTCCGTGTTGCCCTCCGAATTGGGTACCTTTCCACAAACTTCAATTACTCTTAAGCATGACATAGGCTTATCGCGTTAACTGTAACTGTGAAGTTACTTAACATTTTTCTCAGTGATCAGTAATCATCTCTATAGTGGAGATTGTCTCAGAACCCAGCACAAAGGCTGTCATATATTACAGCTTAATAAGTATATATTGCCAGAATAAAGAGTGCTCCATAATCCAGTGGAAATCTGGCAAATGTATGTCAGGAGCTAAAAAAGCCTGAATCTTGAATCTGAATCCTGAGTCTGAAAGTGTGGAATAACATGAAAGTAAGTAATTTAGAAAATAAATAAATAATATATGAAATATATGAAAGGACACTTTCTTCTCCTACTTTATCCCAGTTGACTGTACTTTGGGAAATTGACATAGATGCTTCAGTGACCCTTTCTTTCACTGTCCCCTCTCTAGAGCTTTCTCTTTTATGTTCTGTTTCAAATTGTTTGTATTCTAAATTTTATTGAAATATGGTGCTAAGTTATAATATAAATAAGCCCAAAATACATATTGACTTAAATATAGACAAACCTGAGTTTAAAAACAACTCAAAATACCCTCTGGCCTACATGTATTTTGCTCTTCAGTTTGACATTTGAAAGAAAGATAAGAAAATGGAGTGTCAATTTTTTAAAGTCACTGCTCAGTTGACATTTCTAAATAGCACAGGATTATAACACTATTAGATATAACTTGACTAATCATCTTACATTTGACCTTAGTTCGTGAGCATATTTGTAATCACATGTGATCAAATCCTATTACTTTATCTGAGTTTTAAAATACCATTCAATAATAACTCCACAAGAAATTAAATGTTCTGTAAATGCTGTGGAAAATATCATATACATATAAATTATTTTGTATGCCATTTCAAAAGTCAACTTATCATGCACTAAGTGATTAAAATGTATGGAAATATCGGTTTGTGTTATGTCTGTTTAAGGTATTGAAATTTATTTGATTCTCCATCTATGTGTGCATTAGCCAAAAGGTTAAAAAATACAGACAAATTTCCAATATACCATTGGTATTTTTACCCTCAGAAATATTAGTAATTTAGTGAATGTGTTTCCTATATACTTAGAAGGAGGTCTAAAGCCTTGGTGAAGTTACACAGAGCCAATTATGCATTGGCTATAACCAATCCAAAGGAATTTTTTGTTGTTTTCCAGTTTTAAATATTTTAACTGACTTCAATAATATATGGCTAAATGGGTTTAATATGTAATTCTCATTTGAGTATACTATGAAACTTAGGAATCAAACTTCCAGTGTAAGACTATATAGCCGATTGCCCAATTATTGGCACGTGCCAAACTAATAGTGTATATCAGTAAAATTGTATATAACCTAAATACAGACATAATGCTTACCATATGCTAGACATTACTTACATGCTTTACACACTTTAGCTAATTTAACTCCCATATCAACCCTATAAATTAAGTTGTATTATTAGCTCTATTTTACACATGAGAAAACTGAGCAACAAAGAGGGTCTGTCACTTGCCTAAGGTGACACATTGAGCCACGATCAAGATTAATACCTAGGCAGTCTGATTGCAGAATCCATGTTTTTAAATTCTATTATTTGCTACCAGCAAAAAACAAGATGATATGATTAGAAGCATCAAGCTATTTTTAGAGGATAAATGTTTAAAAACAGAAGGAAAAGTAACGCATTTGCATTTGAGCAGTTGCCTCAGCTTTGAAGCCCAAAGAAAAATGATAAACATATGTAGTCAACTTCTTATGACTGAGGCCAATTCAAATGCATGATATCTTTGCAGAGGGCTACTGTTTCAGGCTAACCTGAAATGTAGGGCAAACCTATAGATCAGGTTGACCAGGTGTTTATTTATGTGAAATACTGAGATATTTTTCATGAGCAAAGAAGCAGCCTGCTTCAGTTAAGCAGTTTAGAGCACAGGATGCCGGGGTGTGAATTCTGATTCTTCCCTTTAGCAGTTGCCTGACCTAGAGAAAGTTGCTTATTCTGTGGGTGCCACAGTTTCCTCATCTGTGAGATGAGGCTAATAACAATAATGCTTACTGTTACTGTAGTGAGAATAAAATGAGTTAATATTAAGAGATTATCTAGAACAATGCTGGGCACAGATCAAATGCTATATATTTGTTTTTAAGTAAAGATGAGTTTAAGAATATCAAATTTGATGACATTGGAGGGTATTGGCTACCGAGAGAAGAAATAATTATATTACCAGTTGGTTTCAGTCACATAATCCTTCACCAATCTACTCATGAACTCATACGGAAAAAAGATTATCTGTAATTTAAATCTGCAACACTGTTTTTTAACCTGAAATTTAGTAAAATTACAGTAAGGGGTACAAGAAGCCTTATGAGACATAGTATAAAATAAAAGACTGATAAGTGGTAGCTTTTCTTTTCTTTTTTTTGTTTTTTTTGTTTTTTGAGTTGGAGTCTCACTCGGTCGCCCAGACTGGAATGCAGTGGCCGCTCCCAGCCACCGCAGCCTCGACCTGCTGGTCCCTGGTGATCCTTCCGCCTCATCCTTCCGAGTAGCCGGAATTACAGGCATGCGCTACCACGCCCAGCTGATTTTTTGATTTATTGTAGAGATGAGGTCTCGCTGCCCAGCTTGGTCTCAAACCCGTGGGCTCAGGCAATCCACTCACCTCAGCCTCCCAAAGGTGCGGGATTACAGGCTGAGCCACCGAGCCCGGCCTATTTTTTTTTTTGAGTTGGAGTGTCACTCTGTCACCCAGACTGGAATGTAGTGGTATGACCACAGCTCACTGCAGCCTTGACTTCCTGGGTTCAGGCTATCCTTCTGCTTCAGCCTCCCTAGTAGCTGGTACTACAGAGGCATGCCACCATGACCAGTTTTTTAAATTTATTATCATTATTATTATTATTTGTAGATATAAGGTCTCTCTGTGTTGCTCAGACTGATATCAAACTCCTAGACTTAAAGCAATCCTGGTCTTCCCACTTCAACTTCTCAGAGTGCTGGGATTAGAGGCGTGAACCGCAGCATCTGACCAGCATTAGCTTTTGACCTAAACATACCAAACACAGCTCCACTACATTGAAGAGTGAAGCACCATGAAAATACATAAGTGGGGCAAGTTGAAGTGTTATCATACTATGAGGGAGATGGCACTGGACAGTTTGTATTGGCAACAGCAGTGCTCAGGGACAAGAGCATGCACAGGAAACAGCAATGTCTGTTCCCCACAACAGTGTGGTCAGTGGGTCAGGGAAAGCAGTATTGTTAAGATATCAGTACCACTTGGAAGAGGATGTATTTCTCATGCCACTTATTAGAAATCTAGTAGAGAAACCCTGAAACACTTGGACACTACTCTATTGTACATACATAAGAAGATAATAAGTAAACATGGATTTTAAAAAGGGTTTTTCTCTTTATGCTATTTTTAGCTTTATGACTATATTGCTATATATTTTCATCTAAGATCATTCCTCCAATATTTATTCCCATCAGATTTGTGTAAGTGGCAGTTATATCCCTTCTGAAGTTTAATTTTTCAAACTAGTTTTATAATTTATCTTAGTTTTGTCACCCAAGTACTAAAGACTGATATATTAAAGGCCTAATTTTATCATTCAGTTATCTGATTTTGTAGAATTTATTTCAATGTATTTCTTTTCTTTTTTTTTCTTTTCATTTCAAATTTTTTTTATAATCAATATTTTTTATTTTGATACTGTGGGGTACAGTTAAGGGTTAGGTATGCAAATACACTTTGTTCAGGCATCCTTGTTGATAAGAGGTGTCTCCCCATCCCCAGACAGATATTGACTACCATTAATCCCACCTCTGCCCCCCACATAGTTTCCCACCACTGTCAGTCATTTTCTTATAGTATTACGTTGGATGTTCAAGGTCCACTATATGAGTGAGAACATATGATACTCAGATCTTTGTTTCTGTGAGAGGTCACTCAGAATTATAGACTCTAGTTCCATCCAGGTTGCTGCGAAATTCATGATTTTGTTCTTTTTTATGACTGCGTAGTATTCCATCATGTATATGTACCACATTTTTAAAATCCAGTCCTTCTTTTGATGAACAGCATGGTTGCTT
>NW_007248734.1:881594-892464 GCF_000164805.1 Carlito syrichta
TCTGACTAGAGTAGGTGGTATCTCAGTGTGGTTTTGATTTGCATCTCCCTGATGATTAATGAGGTTGAACATTTCTTCATTTGTCTGTTGGCTGCTCGGATGTCTTCCATTGAGAAGTGTCTGTGCATATCTTTTGCCCACTTTATAATGGGGTTGTTTGTTTTTTTCTTTTCAGCACATTTGAGTTCCTTGTAGATACAAGATATTAAGCCTTGGTCAGACCTGGAGTTGGCAAATACTTTTTCCCAGTCTGTAGACTGTCTCCCTGCTCTCTTGATGGTTTCGTTGGCTTTGCAGAAGCTTGTCAGTTTAATGAGGTCTCACTTGTCTCTCTTATCTCTTATGGCCTGTGAGTTTCGGGTTTTATTCAGGAATTGGATGCCAGTTCCAATTTCCATAAGGATATGTCCTGCATTTTCTAAGGTTGTTATGGTTTGAGGTTTTACATTTAGGTCTCTAATCCATTTATAGTTAATTTTGGGGGTGTATGGGGATAGATAGGGGTCTTGTTTGAGCCTTCTGCATGTGGTCAGCCAGTTTTCCCAGCACCATTTCCTGAATAGATTCTCCTCTGCCCAGTGGTAGGTGGTGGAGGCTTTGTTGGTTGAGAAATTGAGGTTTTGCTTCTGGAATCTCAGTTGTATTTCATTGGTCTATATGCCTGTTCCTATACCAATAACAAGCTGTTTTGATTATTGTAGCTTTATAGTAACGTTTGAAGTCTGGTAATGTGATACCTCCTATTTCTTTTTTGCTGAGGATTGTTCTGGCTATGCTTGGTCAATTTGTGTTTCCATATGAATTCCTGTGTTGTTTTTTCTAGGTCTGAGAAGAGTGTTGCCGGTAATTTGATGGGTATTGCATTAAATCTGTAGATTGCCTTAGGTAGGATGGACATGCTCCCAGTGTTGATTCTTCCAATCCATGATCATGGGATATTTTTCCACTTTTTTGTGTCATCTTTGATTTCTTTGAGCAGTATTTTGTAGTTTTCATTGTAAAGGTCTTTCACTTTTCTGGTTAAGAAGATGCCAAGGTATTTCTTTTTTTTTTTTTTGTGGCTATTGTAAATGCAATTGTGCTTTTTATTTGGGTTCTGTTTGCTTATTATTGGTGTAAAGAAATGCAATTATCTTTTGCACATTTATTTTATATCCTGAGACTTTGCCAAAGTCCTTTATCAGGGTAGGGAGGTTTTTGACAGATTCTCTTGGGTTTTCAAAGTACCCAATCATGTCATCTGCAAAGAGAGATAACCTGACTTCCTCTTTTAATATTTGGATACCCCTGATTACCTTCTTTTCTCTGATTGCTCTAGCCAGGACTTCCAATACTATATTGAACAGGAGGGGTGAGAGTGGGCATCCTTGTCTTGTACCAGTTTTCAGGGGGAAATGATTCCAATTTTTGTCCATTTAGGAGTATGCTAGCTGTGGGATTCTCATAGATGGCTTTTATTATTTTGAGGTATATTCTCTGTATGCCTAGATTTTCGAGGGTTTTTATCAAGACGGGGTGCTGGATTTTATCAAAAGCTTTTTCTGCATCTAATGATATAATCATGTGGTTTTTGTTTTGACATCTGTTGATGTATTTAGTTAATTTATGATTTTACGAATGTTGAACCAGCCTTGCATCCCAGGAATGGAGCCTACTTGGTCATGATGGATGATTTTTGAGATATGTTGTTGAATCCGGTTTGCTAGGATCTTTTTGAGAATTTTAGCATCTATGTTCATCAAAGATATTGGCCTATAGTTCTCTTTCTTTGTTGGGTCTTTACCTGACTTGGGTATCAATGTGATGTTAGCATCGTAAAATGATTTGGGGAGAGTTCCATCTTTCTCAATTGCCTAGAATACCTTCAGAAGGATTGGTATCAGCTCCTCTTTAAATATCTTGTAGAATTCTGCTGGAAAGCCATCTGGTCCAGGACTTTTTTTTGTAGGTAGTTTTCTTATTATGTAGTCAATTTTATTGATTGTTATTGGTCTATTTAGGGTCTCAATTTCTTCGTGTTTCAACCTAGGCAGGTTGTTTGATGACAAAATGTCCTCCATTTCCTTAAGGTTTTCAAGTTTGTTTCCATACAAGTGTACATAGTAGTCTCTAATGATCTTTTGTATTTCTTCAGGGTTAGATGTGACTTCATTTTTTGTGTTTTTGATTTTGTTTATTTGGGCTTTTTCTCTTTCTTTCTTGGTCAGTCTAGCTAGGGGACCATCAATCTTGTTTATCCTTTCAAAGAACCAGCTTTTTGTTTCATTGATTTTTTGTATTATCTTTTTGTCTTCTATGTCCTGGATTTGTGCTTTTATTTTGGTGATCTGAATTCTTCTGAAATTAGGGTTTTTTGATCTAGTTTTTCCAGCTTCCTTAGGTGGCTTGTTAAGCTGTTAATTTGTGATCCTTCCATTTTCTTCATGTGCATTTGTAGGGATATAAATTCCCCTCTTACTACAGCTTTCATGGCATCCCAGAGATTTTCTTCATTTTCATTTGTTTCCAGGTATCTTTTAATCTCGATTTTGATTTCATCATTGATCCAGGAGTTGTTTAGCATCATGCTGTTTAGTGTCCATGTCTTTGTTGGTTTGGGGGGGACCTTGTTGGTGTTGATGTTTATTTTTATTCCACTGTGGTTCGAGAAGGTGCATGGTAAAATTTCAGTCCTTTTAAATTTGCTTATGCTTGATTTATGGCCAAGTATGTGGTTGATCTCGGAGTATGTTCCATGCAGTGATGAGTAGAATGTGTATTCTGTGGTCATTGGATAGAGGGTTCTGTAGGTATCAGTTAAGTCCATTTGATCAAGAGTCACATTGAGGTTTCGGATCTCGTTGCTGATTTTTTGTCCTGTTGATCTGTCTAGGGTTTTGAGTGGGTTATTGAAGTCCCCAGCTATGATGGTATTGGAGTCAATATCTTTTTTTAGTTTACCTAGAAGCTGCTTTATGAAAGTTGGTGCTCCTATATTGGGTGCATATATGTTTAGGATGGATATTTCTTGCTGATGGATTGAACCTTTTATCATTATGTAGTGACCTTCTGTATCTTTTTAAATTTTTGATAGCTTAAAGGGTATTTTATCTAAGATTAAGATCATGACTCCTCCTTTCTTTTGTGTCCCGTTCACCTGAAAATTTATTTCCCCTCCTCTTACTTTGAGTCTGTGAGTGTCCTTTCTAGTGAGGTGAGTCTCTTGAAGGCAATAAATTGTTGCCTGGTGATATTTTATCCATTTTGCCATTCTATGTCTTTTCAGTGGTGCATTTAGTCTGTTCACATTCAAGTTAATTATTAAAATATGAGAGTTGATCCCTATCATAATGTTCTTACAGAGTTGTTGTTGTTCTTCCTGTTTTTGTGTTGTCTTTCTTTTGGTTTTAGAGTTGGTTCATGTGTGTTTTTAATTTTTTGCCTGTATTCTTGTGAAAAACGTTGTTGTTCTTTTTTCTTTTCTTCTGTGTTCAATACTTTCTTAAGTGTTTCTTGTAGAGGTGGTCTGGTAGCAGTGTAGGTTGTTGGGGATTGGATATCTGGGAAAGATTTCAATTCTCTCTCACTGATGGAGCATAGCTTGGCTGGATAGGTTATTCTCAGTTGAAATTGTTTACCTTTTAGAACTTTGAAGATAGGGCTCCAAGCTCTCCTAGTCTGGAAGGTTTCCATAGATAAAGCTGCTGCTAATTTATTTTGTCTTCCCTGGTAGGTAGTCTGACCTTTTTCTCTTGCTGCCTTTAGGATTCTTTCTTTTATACCTACTTTATTTAGGCAAATTATTATGTGTCTGGGAGTTGGTCTTCTCATTTGTTGTCTTGCAGGGGTTCTCTGAATCTCTTGTGTTTGAATATTTTCATCACTGATGAGATGAGGGACGTTTTCTTGAATGATTTCATGAAATGTTTGTTCCAGTGTGGCCTCCGTTTCTCTCTCTGCCTAAGGGAGGTCAATTACTCTAAGGTTCAGTCTCTTGAAGTAATAATTCATCTCTTGAAGGTTTTATTCTGTCTTTTTGAGCTTCTTTTCTATGTTTTTGACAGTTTGGGTTAGTTTGGGTTAGTTCTGTGTTTTGGTCTTCAAGTTCTGAAATTCTTTCTTCTGCTTGGCTAATTCTGCTTTCCATGCTTATTAGTTTGTTGTTTATTTCCATCACAGCATTCTTCACTGCTGTTATTTCTGACATTATTTCCTTCCTATTTTCCTCTTGTCTCTCCTCAATTTTTTTTATTCTCTCTATTAATGTCTTGATGTCTGGGTTTGTTGCATGTGACCAGTCATTCTGGGGGCTCTTCATTGTTTGTGTTCCAAAATCTTTTTTCTCAGTGTCTGACCTTCCAGGGGTCTGTGTGAGTTCTATATTCTTCTTTTGGTTTTTCTTCATTTGTGCAATTTTCCCCCCCTACATTTTCATGCCCTCCATGTCGCCATCTTCTTTAATTCTGTTATTCAGGAGTAGCGGGGTTGTTTTTACTTCTGTTTGTTCAATCTCCTATTTTCTTTATGTATGTCGTCTTACTTTGTTCAATTCTGGAGTTGCACTTTAGGTTGGGGGTGGTCCATTTTGCAGTTTTGAGATTTATTTAAGGGGGTAGCTGTGATTCAAAATCTATCTGTAGGTCCTGGTATCCAATGACAGGTGTATGGATAATCTGAAACCCACTTCCCACTGCCTTGGAATCTGTCTGTGCAGTAGGGTTGTAGGTTTACTCTCTGAAATAAAATGAGGTTAGCAGAGGGAAGAGAATGGAGCAGACAGTGGGGGGAAGAGGGAGGTGGAGAGAGAGCGGTTAAGGGGGAAAACAGATAAGTATACCAAGAAATGGAGAGAGAGACCTATACTGAAACAGATAAAAACAATAGACTACAGCTACAGACTAACCAACTCCCATACAAAAAAAAAAAAAAACCAAAACATACAATGTTGCTAACATACAATCTAACCAACCTCCTTATTGGTGTGCTGTTCTGCTATACAAAGATATGGTTTACAGAAAGGAGAAAAGAAAAGAAAAAAAGGGGGAACAAAACAGTAGGAATAGAATCAAGTCAGTAAACTAACAGAACCAATCAAGCACACTCTAAGACCTTTCATTTAAATCCAATGTCCTTTCAGCTCTGATTTCTAATTGTCTTCTCAGGCTGGTAAATTTGTTCACAGTTAGGTTCAGTTGCTCCTGGCCTGCTGTGAAGGGCAGTTCAGATCACCACTCAGTTCACCACTGCCCAGTTCACCACTCAGATCTGGCCTGTGTCTGTTTATCAAGCTTGTTTTTCCCATTTTGGTTTTGTTACCTTGAATCGCCAGCAGGTGGTACTATCTCACCACTCCAGATGGTCTTTATCTCAGCTGCTCGCCCCAGAGGGGATGGAGCCGGACAGGAGCCAGACAGCAGCTGGAGATAGGAGCCCACCTCAAGGCACACGGCAGGAGACTCATGGCCTGGCAGGACGTCACGGTGGCAGTAGAGGCTGCAGTGACCTCAGCAGATCTTGCTTGCAGGGGCTTCAAGGTCTGAAGTCGTGGATCGCCTCACACATGGGTGGTGCAATGTGCAATGGCCGCCACAGAGGCAGTGGTGGCGGCTGCAGCGTCTGTGGCTGCAGTGGCTGCTCAGACCGCTGTGATGCTTCAGCAGTGGCGATGGCTGAGCTCCGTGTGAAGAGCAGGCTGCCGATGATGGGATCCACAGCCCCTGGGGAGAGAGGCAGTGTTCTTCTGTGTTCTCCTTTGCAGAGGGTCTCATAGACCAGGCTTTCCCGTCGCCATCTTGCTGGAAGTCCTCAATGTATTTTCTAAAGTTTATGTAGGAAAACATTTGAAGATGGCAACAAGGAAGGGAAAAAAAGGAAAATTTTTAAAAGACTATATATTAGTCCCTTTAAACTCAAGGAGAGCAAAAACAAAGAGGTAAAAAAGAGACAGTTAAATGGTTGAATGTGAGTCATGTTCCAAAAACTTTAGACAGTGAAAACAAATGATTTACAAAAACTCAGATCTAGAAAATAATTATTTTTATTTGAAAAATGCACTTTTTGATCCTTGATCTTTTTAGTTAAAGTCACTTCATTGTGAATTAACGGAATATTCTCTGTGTGTCTGCTTGCTGAACACTTTCTCATGTATTAAGTTTTATAGCTTGATGATGCTCATAGTCTCAATTAATATGATGATGGATATTTTTGAAGATTGACAAGAACTCTTGCTTTACCATTTCTGAATATTTTTAATGACCTGTGTGACTGATGCATCAGTATTAATTCTTTATTCTAAAATTTATTTTTTGTGATATTTTTCCTGTTAAGCAAAGATTTTTTTAAAGTAGGAAAATAATAATAGCAACAACAACAAAAACCCAGAAACATTACTCATGATCTCCCATCCCGAGACAAAAAAAAATGCTTCCTATATCAACATATTTTCTTTTAGTTTATGACCTTTAAAATAATAAGCAGTAGTGTAGTTCTCCCATCTGAAAACAAATAAAATAAAATAAAGACTATTGGAATTCAGGTACTGTGATTCAAGGTCAAAAGGCAGGCAGTGATAGCTGCCTGTTTAAATTCTGGGTCATAAGTGTAACAGAGAAATACATTAAGCAAACTGAAAACATTCAACAACCACAGGGCTGGCAGGTTGAGATGGTTTGGGGCTAAAGGTTTGAGAGCTCTTTCTCCTGCTAGTTTATCAACCACACTTCAGTGATCTTTATGGAAATGGCCAATAAGCCAGACTGGTACAAATAAGTCCACTGAGGTAGTTCTTAATACTCATTCTTATCAAATTGAATCACCATGGAACTAATCTTCTACAAATTATTTCAGGGAGTTGACATTTTATGTGCACATTAAAGCTTCCCAGAAAGGGCCCATCAATCTGGAGAGGGGCACAGCTGATTCCTGTCAGGTTTCAACTTGGTATTTATTAAGCTAAGTCTGTATATCCTTTAGAACTGAGTGAAACACGGCAATCCTTAACTGGCCCAAGTTAGATACAGCAGGAAAAAAACAAAGCAGCTAGGAAAGAAAATGCCATTGTGTCTTTAAAAGACCCAGATCAAATAAGTGTATTTAATAACTGTCAGCATTTGGACTTCAGAAAAATGTATAGATTACACTGATTCAGCATGGTTCAACAGGATGCAAACTGACCTTGCTGCCTGATTTGTTTTGTAACTATTTACTTCAAGTGATTATAATTTCTACAAGCCAATGAAAGAATGTTTTATTATTTACCACCATAAAACATGACAGTAGTGAAACAAAACTTCTCTATGTGTATATACATGTAACAGACAATGTGTTTATTTACATTTTTTAAAGATTTATGTAACACATTTTGAGACTATATTATAGGCCAGGCACGGTGGCTCAGTCAGTAATCCCGCGCTTTGGGAGGCCGAGGTGAGTGAATTGCCTGAGCCCATGGGTTCGTGACCCGCCCAGGGAACTTGACGAGACCTCATCTCTACAATAAATCAAAAAAAGTATCCGGGCGTGGTAGCGCGCACCTGTAGTTCCAGCTATTTGGAAGGCTGAGGTGGAAGGATTGCTGGAGCCCAGCAGGTCGAGGCTGCATTGGCTGGGAGCGGCCACTGCACTCCAGTCTGGGCAACTGAGTGAGACTCCAACTCAAAAAAAAAAAGATACTATATTATATGAAGAGTATTACCTGGGCGTTATAGGGAGACATAAAGATATGTAAGAAATAAATACTTACCTGGCAGGGGAGATACCATGATCACAAAGGTGGTTTTCCCAGGGTGAGGATTATTCATTGCACTCTGGATGTGCTGATACCTGTGATTTCCCCAAATGTGGGAATCTCAACAGCATAATTTGTGATAGTGGAGGACTGAGTTTCTGCTCTACTCTGAGGGGAGGCAGAGTTTTGAGAATGGAATACCAGGTAGCAAGACCAGAGACAGAAATAATGATACCAGTTACCATTATTATATACAATCAGATTAAACTGTATCCTACATAATTTATTTACCTACAACTTTGTGGGTTAAAGAACATGATCCTAAGCATAATATTTTCCCTTTTTGAATCATTAACACAATCCTGACAAATAATTTGGTTGTTAACTATTAAACCCAAGTTATTCAAGAAGATATCGAAATTCAGAAAAGATGCACAATTTGGGAAGTTTAGCTTTGGCTCAATGTGTTATTTATTCCAGGGTCAAGATTTTTTTTTAACTTATAACTTTTTTATTTTAAAATTGCAGGGTAAAATTCAGGGTTAGGTATACAAATATTCATTGTGCAGGTACCCTTTTTGATGAGGTGTGCCCCCTCTTCCCCAAGCAGATTTCCGCTACTGTAAATCCCACCTCCCCGCCCCCTCTCCCCCTGGCCTCCACAGTTTCCTGCTACTGCAGATTTCTGCAACTGCCAATGCTTTTCTTATAGTATTACGACAGTTATTCAAGGTCCACTTATGAGTGAGAACATGTGATACTCAGCTCTTTGTTTCTGCGAAAGATCACTCAGTATTATAGATTATAATTCCATCCAGGTTGGTGCGAAGTTCATTATTTTGTTCTTCCTTATGGCTACATAGTGTTCCATTGTGTATATGTACCACATTTTTTTATCCAGTCCTCTTTTGATGGGCAGCATGGTTGGTTTCATATTCTTGCTATTGTGAACAATGCTGTGATATACATGCGTGTGCAGGTATCTGTCTTATAGAATGATTTGAGTTCTTCTGGGTATATTCTCAGTAGGGGGATTGTGGGGTCATATGGAAGGTTGATTTTGAGAACTTTTAAGAATTGCCACACTGTTTTCCACAGAGGTTGTACTAGTTTACACTCCTACCACCAGTGTAGAAGTGTTCCCTTTTCGCCACATGCTATCCAGCATCTGTTATTTTTTGAGTTATTGGTGATGGTCATTCTGACTGGAATTAGGTGGTATCTCAGTATAGTTTTAATTTCTATCTCCTTGATGACAAGTGAGGCTGAACATTTTTTCATGTATCTGTTGGCTGATTGTTATGTCTTCTTTTGAGAACTGTCTATTCATATCTTTTTGCCCACTTTGTAATGGGGCTGTTTGTTTTTTTCTTTTCAGCATGTTTGAGTTCCTTGTAGATCCTAGATGGTAGACCTTTGTCAGACATGGAGTTAGCAAATATTTTTTTCCTCTGTGGGCTGTCTCCCTGCTCTCTTGATGGTTTATTTGGCTTTGCAGAAGTTTATCAGTTTGATGAGGTCCCACTTGTCTATCTTATCTCTTAGGGCATGGGCCCTTAGGGTTTTGATCAGGAATTGGTTGCCAGTTCCAATTTCCATAAGAGTGTCTCCTGCATTTTCTAAGGTTCTTATAGCTTGAGGTTTTACATTTAGGTCTCTGATCCATTTAGAGTTGATTTTTGTGTATGGGGATAAGTAGGGGTCCCGTTTCAATCTTCTGCATGTGATCAGCCAGTTTTCCCAGAACCATCTCCTCAGTGGTTGGTGGTGGAGGCTTTGTCAAAGATGAGTTGGTTGAGAACTTGCAGTTTTGCTTCTGGAATCTCAATTCTATTCCATTGGTCTATATGCCTGTTCTTGTACCAATACCAGGATATTTGGATTATTGTAGATTTATAATCAAGTTTAAAGTCTGAAAGTGTGATACCTCTTGCTTTTTTGTTTTTGTTTTTTGTTTTTTTTTTTGTTATTCTTGGTCGTTTATGCTGCCATATGAATTCCTGTATTGTTGTTTCTAGGCCTGAGAAGAATATTGCTGGCAATTTGTTGGGATTGTGTTAAATCTGTAGATTGCCTTAGACATCTTAACAATGTTGATTCTTTCAATCCCTGAGCATGGAATATTTTTCAACTTGTGTTATCTTTGATTTCTTTGAACAGTGTTTTGTAGTTTTCATTGTAAAGGTCTTTCATGTCTTTGGTTAGGAAGATGCCAAGGTATTTCATTTTTTTTGTGGCCATTGTGAATGGAATTGTGCTTTTTATTTGGGTTTCTGTTTGTTTATTGTCAGTGTATAGAAATGCTATTGTCTTTTGCATATTTATTTTATGCCCTGAGACTTTGCTAAAATCCTTTATCAATGCAAGGAGGTTTTTGACAGATTCTCATGGGTTTTCAGGGTAAAAAATCACGTTGTCTGCAAAGAGGGATAACTTGATTTCCTCTTTTCCTATTTGCATACCCTTGATAACCTTCTCTTCTCTGATTGCTCTAGCTAAGACTTCCAAAACTATGTTGAACAAGAGGGTTGAGAAGGGGCATCATTTTTGGTTCCAGTTTTCAGGGGAAATGGTTCCAATTTCTGTCTGTTTAGCAGTATGCTGGCTGTGGGTTTCTCGTAGATGACTCTTACTATTTTGAGGTACGTTCCACATATGCCTAGAAGTTAGGGTCAGGATTTTTATCATCATGCAATGCTGTTCCTCATAACATAAAATCATGTGCCTTGGATACTTAAGAATTAGCAATTTTAAATAGTTAAAATCTTAGATAGAGTGAACCATTTTTGACCAATGAGATACAATATTTTTCACATTATATTATTGTTAATATTATATAGTAAATTCATTAATTCTCTAAACTGAATATTTACATGAAAATACTTAAACTATAATTTTGTGTTAGTTTTATCCCCAATTTTGTAATATTTCGGAATCACCAAGCTGATTATGATTTTCATATTAAATTCTAAATATATTTTTCTTGCTTCATAATATTTTAACTTCCATCAAAACTTACTACATTCATTAATTCATCTTTTTCTGCAACATTTTCTTCTCCTGATATCTTCCTACTTCTTTGATCACATATGTCAGTTACTTTTGCCAGTTTCTCCCTTTTTTTTTTTTTTTTTGAGTTGGAGTCTCACTCTGTCGCCCACACTG
>NW_007248734.1:892567-927282 GCF_000164805.1 Carlito syrichta
GGCGGGTCTCGAACCCACGGGCTCAGGCATTCCACTCACCTCAGCCTCCCAAAGGCGCGGGATTACCGGCTGAGCCACCGAGCCCAGCTAGTTTCTCCCTTTTTATCAAATGTTTGTATCCTTCAAGGAGTCTTAAACCATTTTTCCCTATGCTTACACTCTAGGAAATCTCATCATTACTGACAGCTTTAATTATCAACTATGTGCAGTTTACTTACATATTTACATCTATATTAAGACCTGCTTTCTTGATACTATATCTATATATTTGCCTAACTGTGATTGTATCTCTTGGATGTCGAAAAGATACCTCAAATCCAACAATCTAAGAATAAATTTTTGTCTTCTTTTTCTCACATATTAATGATTCTGGCAGAGTAATTTCTAAACAAATGGATGCCCGATTGTTACTAATATTTTCATGGAAACTAAAAATTTATAGCTTGGATAAGATCATTTGGAAAGAGTGCAAGTAAGAATATTTGACTGCACAGAAAACACCTTAGTTTGATATCTCATCTGGAGAATATGCCAAACTCATTAACAAAGGCAATACTGCCAAGTTGTTTTGGACTATGATAGTTTAAACAATTCAAAACTTCCAGCCCGATCTCTTATGTGAACTTTTAAAAAATGAATTAGTAAAAGAAATATAGTTGACATTGACTAATTTATTAAAATATGTAAGAAGTGGCAATTAATATTATAGTTGAAAAAATATTCTTTTGGTATTAACTTTTATACACAAATTTAAGTATTATAGTGTAATGATTGAATACAACACAAGTAATAAGCATATTAATCTGAATTTATTCTTGGATACTGTTCAGTTGATCCCATTAAAATCAATTTTAATCTAAGCCTTATGCATCTTAAAAGACATTTGGTTGAAATATTATGTTGTGTTTGTTTTGACATTAATAAAGAGAAAACATATTTGTTACAAATTATTTTAATACATTTCTATAAATTAAAGTTTAGCATTACTGTGGTTCTTACTATGAATTATAATATTCATTCTTTACGACATAAAGAATATAACTATAAACATATCTGTCTGGGGACGGGGAGACACCCCTTATCAACAAGGGTGCCTGAACGAAACATATTTGTATACCTAACCCCTAACTGTACCCCACAATATCAAAATACAAAAACATTGATTAAAAATAATAATAATAATATAAACTTGACTGTCAGCATTATTTTCATAAACTCTTGAAAATACAAACTAATGGAAAAGAAGTAACAATGCTGTGTCTATAGAATGCATCTCTTTAGATCAGGAAGAAAATATGCTGTCAATTTCATTTTCTAGAGTTCATCATTACAGTTTTCAGATGGAACACTGATATATCTATTTTTGCTTCCAGGCTATAGATAAAATGGTCCAGTTAACCATTTTGCTTTCTGGTTATAAGTATGCAGCTAATTGAAAAGCACTGTGAAGTATTTAAAATAAAAATTTATCTTGGTTCATATGTTTTGATGTTGGTTTCTATCTTGTATTTATTTCTTATTTGAAATTAAAATTTTGTGATGATTTTTGCACATATGTATATTCATCAGGGATATTGGCCTGTAATCTTTTATTGCAGTGTTCTTGTCTGGCTTTGATGTAAAGGTAATGCTGTACTCATAAAATAAATTTGGAAATATTTTCTCCAATTTATTCTTCTGGAAGAGTTTAAGAAATTTGATTTTAGTTCTTTAAATGTACAGCAGAATTCAGTGAACACATTAGGTCCTGTACTTTCTTTGATGGAAAACTTTTCATTACAGATTCAATATGTTTACTCATCATTGTTCTGTTGAGAATTTCTTTTTCTTCATAACTCAGTCTTAATAAGTTGTAATGTGTCTATGAATTTACTCATTTTTTCTGAGTTATACATTTGTTGAAATACAATTATTTATAGTCATTTCTTATGGTCATTATATTTCGGTGGCAGCAGAATAATGACTCCTTTTTCATTTCTGATTATTTATTTCTCAGATTATTTGAACCTTTTCTCATTTCCCTTAATTAGTATAGCTAAAGATTAGTAATTCCTTTTATGTTTTCAGAAAATGAACTCTTGATTTTATCATTTTTATTGTTTTTCTAGTTTGTATTTCATTTATTTCTGCTCTGATCTTTTTGTGTCTTTCTTTCTACTGATTTTTGACTTAGTTTCTTATTTTTTTTCTAATTCCTTGAAGTGTAGCTTTAGGTATTTATTTGGAATTGTTCTTTTTTGATATAGTTGCTTATTGTGGTAAACTTCCCTCTTAAAAAATGCTTTTTTCTGTATCTTATTAGTTTTGGTATGCTGTTTTTACATTTTCACTTGTCTCAAGATTTAAAAAAAATTTTTTTAACCCTTTAATTTTTCTAGAAGGATGTTCAATTTTGGAATATTCGCAGATATAACCAAATATTTGTGAATATTCCAAAATTCTTCTAATTATTGATTTTTAGTTTTATTGAATTGTGGTTGAAAAGATATTTGATATGATTTCAATCTCCTTAAATTTGTTTTTTTTTTTTTTTGAATTGAAGTCTCACTCTATCGCCCAGACTGGAGTACAATGGCATGCTCCCGGCCACCGCAGCCTCTACATGCTGGGCTCAGGTGATCCTCCCGCCTCAGCCTTTCAAGTAGCTGGAACTACAGGCACGCGCTACTGCGCTCAGTTGATTTTTTATTTATTGTAGAGAGAAGGTCTTGCCAAGTTGCCTGAGCAGGTCTCGAACCTGCGGGCTCAAGCAATCCACTTGCTGTGCCCTCCCAAAGTGCTGGGATTACAGCTAAGCCACAGAGCCCGGCCTAAATTTGTTAAGATTTGTTTTGTGGCCTAACATATGATCTATCGAAGACATGAATCTATTGTAATTGAATAGGATGTGGATTTTGAGACTGTTGAGGTCCATTTAATCTTAAGGGTAGTTCAAGTCTAACATTTCCTTATTTATTTTCTGTATGAATTATCTGTCCATTGTTATCAATAGAGTTTTGAAGTTTTTTACTATTATTTCATCATCATCTATCACTTTCTTCAGGCCTATAAATATTTGCTTTATCTGTTTAAGTCCTGTGGTGTTGGGTACATATTTATTTATAATGGTTATTTCTTTGTGATTAATTGATCTCTTTGTCATTATATAATGATCTTTTCTCTTTGTAAGGTTTTGAACTTGAAGTTTAATATGTCTAATATAAGCATAGCTACCCCTGCTGTCTTTTCATTTATATTTGCATGGAATGCCTCCCTACATTTGTTCACTTGTAATCTGTTTATTAAAAAATGTGAAGTGAACTTCTTGTAGGTGGCATATAGTGACACCTTTTTAAAAATATTCATCATTCTCCTCTGTACATTTTTATTCCTAATGGCATGCTTTGATTCCTTACTGGTTTATCTTTTGTATATTCACTATAGGTATTTGCTTTATGGTTACCATAAGAACAAAATAAAATATCTTTTAACAACTTATTTAAGCTGATAATAACTTAACTTATATCACAACTAAAAAGGCATTTCTAAACTTTTACTTTACCTCCCACATTCTGTTTTTATGTTACAAATTATGTCTTTTCATATTGTATATCACATAACAAATTATTATAGCTATTTTTCATAGTTTTATCTTTTAACCATGATACTTAAGATAGGAATAATTAATGTACCACCATTACAGTCAGATTACTCTGAACTTGACTATGTATTCACTTTTACCAATGAGTTTCATATTTTTACATTTTTTAATGTTACTTATTACTATTATTTTTGTTCAACTTGAAGAACTCCCTTTAGCATTTTAAAAAGAAAGTTCCTTTTTATAGTGAACTCTCTCAGATTGTGTTTGGGTAAATCTTTATCTCTCCTTGCTTTCTGAATAATAGTTTTTCTGGGTAAAATATTTTTGTTTGGTTGTTTGATTGCTTCAGCACTTTGAATATATCATCTATCTTTCTCTCCTGGCCTGTAAGATATTTGCTAAAAGGTCTGCTGCTAATCTTATTGGAACTCCTTTAAATGTGATTTGCTTCTTTTCTCTTGCTGCTTTGCTGTTTTCAGAACCCTTTCTTTGTCTTTGATTTTTGACAGTTTGATTATAATATTTCTTAGTGTAGTTTCTTGGACTGAATCTGATTTAAAACGTGAATCTTTCTGTACCTGAATATTTATATCTTTCCCCAGGTTTAGACAATTTTCTTGTATTATTTCTTCAAGTAAGCTTTATGTCCCTTTGTCTCATTCTTCTTTTAAACTCCTATAGATTAAATATTGCTTTTTTTGATGAAGTCCTACAGATCTTGTAAGTTTTAGTCATTCTTTTTCATTGTTTATCTTTTGCCTCCTCTCCCTGTATATTTTTTAATAACCTGTTTTTTAGATTACAGATTCTCTTTTGCTTCATCAGTTCTGTTGTTGAAATTCTAGTTTGCATTTTTCTTCTTATTCATGTTACTTTTTCTTTCCAGAATTCCTATTTACTATATAATTTCTATTTTATATATAATTTATATATATATTATTCAAATTAATTCTTAATTTTTGCCATTTCTTGTTTTTCTCATTTTGTTGAATTGTTTCTCTTTTTATTTTTTGAAATTGGCTTAGCTTCCTTAAATCAATTAAAATTTTGTCAGGCAATTCATATAGTTCTATTTCTTTGGACTCAGTTTCTGAAAAATTTTGTTCTTTTGGTGATGTTATGTTTCTTTATTTTTATAATGTGTATCACCTTTCATTAGTGTCTATGCATTTGATGGGAATCGTCAGTTCTCCCAGATTTTACAGCTAAAAGTGTGGAAAGATTTTTCCCTATTGGGCAGGTAGGTGTGAGGGCAGTTTGTTGGGATTAGTGATGGCAAACCTGTGAATTCTCTGTGCAGCTCGGTTAGATGAAATTGGTGTTAAATATTGCAAGGATCCAGGAGCCAATGCTGTGAATGTCTGCAGTGACATCCAGGGTTGTTGGGGTTTTCAGTGTCAATGGCTTCTAAGTTCCTTTTCATCTCTTTTACTCCTACTGGGAAAGTTGTGGCTGACAGAATCCCTCTTAGCATTGGACCCCACTTAGGGGTCCACTACTGGTTACCACTGGAGTCTGATGAGTGATATCCATGAGATAGACAAGGAACTGAGGCCTGAAACACAGAGGACTGTATCTCTAGGGATCTGAAACAGTAGTGGCACAGGCATCCTTTCTATTGTGTTGAAAACTGCATGTAAGATGTGGATATTTGTGAAGTAGCCAGGGAGTTTTAGAAGCTCTGTCATAAGCAGTGTTAGAGTAGCTCTGGTGTCCAGGGAAGGGACTATCTTTCTACAATGGCTGAACTAATCCTTGGAGTGGGGCACACACTGAAAACATGTCTCAGGAGCACAAACGTGGACTAGCTTCCTATGGCAATGGCTTCAATACCTAAGATGTAGGCAGGCCCAGTGCAGTCACAGAGCCAGAAATGAGACTGTGGACACTCTCAGGGCAGCCATGTCTCCATGGCTGGATCACATAAGGGGTTTGGAGTTGTAGTGGCTTTTTTCCCATAATGGTTCAACAGTCACTTCTTGGGTTGGAGAGGGGTTATGTAACCATGTATTCCTCTCTGAGTTGCCTGGCAGTAATGGTTATTGGTGATCTCCATGGCAAAAGCTGCTGAAGTGGTTGCTGAAGACCACCATGGTTTCTGACACACGACTGATACCAATACCCATTCTTTGCCTTACTTCTTTGTTCCTAGCTGTCTCTTAGCATCTCAAGTATGTCAGCCTCTCCAGCAATACTTTCTATGTGGATATTCTGTTTATTCTCTCCACCATTTTGCTGCAGGTTTTTTTTAAAGGACCTTTGAACCATCTCTGGGCTATTTAAAATTGTATATAGCAGTCTTTATTTGTTCTTAGGTGGGGTTATATCTTCTACATCATCTAGGTAACATCTCTCTTCCAGCTTCCTGTTTGATGTTTTCTAATGCATGTGTTTTATATATATATATGTTCATGTGTTTAGTTTTCATTTGCCTTCACTTTAAAATTTATATATTAGAGCCGGGCTCGGTGGCTCAGCCCGTAATCCCGCACCTTTGGGAGGCTGAGGTGAGTGGATTGCCTGACCCACGGGTTCGAGACCCACCTGGAAATGTGGTGAGACTTCATCTCTACAATAAATCAAAAATCAGCCGGGTGTGGTAGTGCACGCCTATAATTCCGGCTACTTGGAAAGCTGAGGCAGAAAGATTACCGAAGCCCAGCAGGTCGAGGCTGTGATGGCCGGGAGCAGCCACTGCACTCCAGTCTGGGTGACAGAGTGAGACTCCAACTCAAAAAAAAAAAAAAAAAAATATATATATATATATATATATAAATGTGATTTTCAGATTGATTTAATAATTTTCAAATTATAATGTGGTAGGAAATAATATATAGTATTCTATAATAAATAATATATTTAACATATTTTTATAGAAAATATCTATTTACTAAGCAAACATTAAGTTATTTACATGCGTTACTTCATTTACTCAAATAAATGAATTCATGGAACAAAATTTTACATATAAAAATCCCGAAATTCAGAGAGTTTTTCTTTTTGTCTCCACACCTAAACACTAAGTACTGGAGAAGGGATTTAAATATTGCGCATCATACTTAAATGTATATTTTTATTACATATCTTGAAAATATTCCATGTCTTATTATATGTTTGAGTAGTTAAGAATACAATGGTAAGAGAATGTTAAATTCCTTGGCAATCTTATCCAGTTTTGGAAAGATTTACTTCAATATTTCTTACTTTCTTCATCCTTTAGCTAAGAGGGATTTCTCTCTCTCTCACACACACACACTTCATATTTAAATTAGATTTAGAACATCCTCCTACTCATTAAAAATTTGCAATGCAAATAAGCATATTACAGAATTGTTAAGAGACAATTCTCCATGGGACTATTGCATTTATAAATGTCTTTAGAGTAGAGGTACTGCATGTTTTTTAATCTGGACTATCTTTTCAAATATATTTGTTATAGTGAAAATAGAGATACTATTTCCTCCTGGAACAAATGTAAAATATACTAGCTGTTCAGCATCCATGAGACTCTGGCAGTTTAACTCGTTAGCTTGCAAGTGGGGTAAAATCCCAGTCCTTCACAATAATTGAAAATTATCCAAGTTCTTCAGTCAGTAATTTATATGATTTAAATATGTCTAAATATCTTCATCCATGAAATATTTGTAACATATAATGTTTGTTAATATTTCACAACTCATTATATGCTAAACATTGGGTATCCTGATCTAACCCAGTTAAATAGTGTACTTTTTGACTGAGTGATCTTCCAAAATGTGATTGGTTTGATAAAGTGTTCAGATAAATGGACAAACATTTGTATTGTTTTCTCCAAACTCTTGTTTTCTATTATCATATAGCACAGGATGTATTCCAATATATGTCTCAACCATGGTTGATGGTTTCAGTTTAGCTATTTACTACAAAAAACATATTCCCCACTTTTTTTAGTTTTTCTGATTACTGACATAATAAAGTAGTGTTGCCATGGAAATGTGGGCTGTGATATATATTTATAGGAAGGAAAGTGACATAACAGATAACAGAAACGTGTAGTTGAAGAAAGTAGAATGATGATGCAAGTAAAATGTGACCTGTGGATATATAATGTACTAAATACAAGTTTGGGAATTTCGCATTTAAGAAACGCATTTCATGGAAAAATACTGAGAATTTTATTTATAAACTATTGCTTACCTGGTATTATAATTTTTATTAGAGATCCTATTACATTTATAAGTGCCAGTAATATTCTAAATTGTAAACTATATATACAATAAAAAGGCAGACAAAAGTCAATAATAAAATGTTTTGCTACCAACCTCTCTTCATTACATGATCTTAATTACTGCTGTGAAGCTGTTCCTATCACATGAGGTAAATACTTTTGTCAGGTGAAATAAAAGAAAGTGAAAAAAGTTGGCAGAAACCCTTTTAAAATTAGGGGCTTCAGTGAAAATGTGACAGTTTTCCTGGTGGTGAAGCTATGAGAGCTATGTGAAAAGATGTAATCACCTTGGTTTTGAAATTGCCTGTCACTCACAACTCTTGTCCCTTGTTAGTAAAATGTTGATTTTTCTCTTATTTTTAATGTCCCAAGATATTATAGTCCTCTTTTATAAAATTTTAAGAGCGCAAACTTTAAAAAAATTGACAATTTTTGTAAAGAATTTTTTTTTACTTTTTAATTTGTTTAAAATAAACATAGCTCTTGTTACCAAATTGTTCCCCATTTATCATAAATTTGCTGCGTTCCAGAGACTCTCCTCAACCTACCCAATACACTACCAATAAAAATGAAATGTTTCAAATTTGGAAAACAAGTCAACTAATAGAGCTCACATTTTACAGCATTCTTAATTTAATAGGCTTTTGCGGGTGGAATGTTCTCAAGATATTTTCATAAATACATTTGTGAATATAAATGTAGTTTAAGTGCTCAGTTGACAATCTGCAAGCTAAAGTAGTGTTAAAGACAAATAAAAATTGCACATCAGTATCACTCAGAGATAATGATTATTAATTTTAGCATGAATGAACAGACAACTGGGAAAATAAGGTGAGTGTATTTTGTTTTGGTTTTAATGTCTTTTTTTTCTTACTAAAGGTATTTACAGCATGTTTCTAGTTCATTAGATATCCCTCTATATTTTGATATAAGAGCCTTTTATTTTATTTTATTTTATTTTTTGAAAGTGAGAAAGCAGGATTTATTGAGAGGACAGAGAAGTTCCCATGGTGGGAAGGAACCCGAAAGGGTTGTCCTATGAGCCTTTTAAGGGTTAGACGTTTTTTAACCTGTAAACTTTTCACAAAGGCCTTTCACAAGGCATTGTGTTCTCCATAGTCACTGTTTTTGTATATGAATTACCTTCTGCGATCTTCAGTTGACCTGTAGACAAAAATGGAAAATAACTCAAGATTGTTGTTTTACAAATCTTAACTCTTTACCTTTAAAATGTTTATTCAACAACTCTTCTTTTCTACTTTCAGAGAAATGAGGACTTTTTACTTCTTATTTTTGTTTCCATTGATGAAATTTTATCACCTTTCGCACTCTTGATCTCTTTCATATTTGCTCATTTTGACTTATGCTTGACATAAGCCTTTCCAAAACTTGCATATAGAATTAATAGTTAATTTTTATTGCATCGTCCTCTAAGGAATGTTGACTACCATAAAAATTTTATATTTTCTTATTGCTCAGTGAAAAAAAATGACTTTTTTTTTTTTTTTACTTTGCATGGTCTTGAATGAGATTGAATGTTATTCATCTGTATATTGTCATTTACATTTATTCTATGTAAATAGTCTATTAATGCTTACAGATAATTTTAAAAACTATGATTAATGTATAAAATTTACATACCAATGAATTTAAATCTATGTCTATGTCTATCATATTAATGCAAATAACATTTTCCTTGTGTCTATTTTCTTGACTTTATAATTTTTATCAGTCACATGTTTCAATGTCTTTAGTAATTTTTAAATGTTCTCTAAACTAAAATCAACTAGACAAATAGACAAAATTTCAAGTATAGGCAATTATGTTAATAAAATTTCTGTATTCTTGGCAATATAACAACATTGGTATATGCAATATAGCTTTATTGCAGTATATTCCCAATTTTTGAGTCCAATTTTTCAGTTCTGAAAAGGAAACTATTCTGATGTTTGTGATGTAAGTTTTTGTTTTTATGTATTTCTTGTGAAATACACACATATGTATAAAAACAATGTATAATTTTGCTAACATGTATTTTTATTTTACATTAATAAATTCATGTTATTGACTTGAGTTAACTTTTTAAAATTTCTGCTTATATCGCATACTATATGTTTTTACCATGATCAGGTAGATTCTAATTTCTAAATAGTTTTTCTTAATTTGTTTCCATTTTACTTACCGATTTCCTCAGAGAAGTTCACCCAGATTTCCTCCAATATTCCACTACCTCAAACAATGAGATGAGCTTCATTGTATATATATCTTTATGCGTTTGTGTGAGAATTTCTTAGCCATATATAACCAGCAATAGGGAATCTGAAACAAAAAGAATGCTTTTATCTAACTGAGTAAATATTGCTAGATTGTCCTCCAGATTGAACATACTAATTAGTGCTTCTATCTTTAATGTATAAAGATTCATGAATGCCCACATATCTGCCTACTCTTGAGTTTCCAGATTTTTTATTTTTGTTAATTTTCTGGTATTAAAGTTATGCTCCATTTGTTGTTTTCATTTACATTTCTCTAATTCCTTATAAGTTTGACCATTTCTTTATATGGTTATTTAACTTTGGTTGTCCCTATCTGGGAATTTTTGTCCACACCTTTGCCCATTTTTCCTTTGAGGTTCTTCTTCTCCCAGCCCCCTTTTGTTGTGTCAATTTTCAGAAGTATCTTTAATTTCTTTGTTAGTTGTAAACAGTGTAAATATCTTCTCAAATTTGTCTTTGTTTTCTTTATTTTAATTTTGTGCTCTTTATTAAGGATCAAGATTCCTAACTTTGCCATAATCATAATAATTAGTTCTCCTTCCTAAGATTTTTGATTTGGGATTTACTAAAATTCTTTCATAATTTAGTTCCCGAAGTGTATTTTGTAAATAGGTGAAGAACTTTATTAAAAGTTATTTTTTATATTTGTGAGGTAATGGTATGTTTTTTTATCTTCAATTCACGCATTAATTTAGTAAATTACATTGCTGTATGTTGTATGTTGAATACTTTATATGTTTCTGAGATAAAAGATACTTGAGCATACAAAAAATACTTTTCATTACACAGTTGCCATTTGTTAGCTAATATTTGATTTATTGCTATGTGATGTAAACCTATAATTTTCTTACATAAATTTTGAATAAAACAGTAACGATGAAATAAGCTGGGATATTTTTCAGTTTCCAGGGATGTTTTTAAAATTGACTAAATAATTAATTTTCTTATTGAATTTAATTTTGGTAATTTTACAAATAAACATTTTATCCTCCTGGAATTGATCTCATAATATGGTGAGGTAAATTTTTTCAAATAGCCAAGTTTTATATGAACATTTTTGAGGCAATGTATGACTTTTTAATCATTCATGATGCTTCCTTTATCAGATATTGAGGTCTTAAATATATTGGAAACTATTTCAAATCTCTGTAAATATTATTCCATTGTTCTGTTTATTTTTCACCAGAGGTTTGCATTCCAAGCCAGTTTACTTTTAGTTCTTCTCTCCAAGAAAAGTTGGTACAGTTGTCTCTGTGTGTGTTCAGCGTGTATCGTTGCTTTTATTTTTTGTCTCTTTAGCAAGTAGCGATGTGGTAGTCGGCGGAGAAGTTTCTAGTGTTATAGCCGTTATTAAAAAAAAAACCTTAGTAAATTAGCACAAGTATCCAAATGACGTTAGCAGGTCGTTAATAAAAATAATTATAAATGTTCCATAAAACATGAAAAAAAGATTCTCACACTCATCTTTATATTAATAAACATTTAAAGTATAGCCGGACATGGAGACTCATGCCTATAATCTGAGCACTTTGGGAGCCAAGGCAAGAGGATTGCCTGAGCCTATGGGTTCGAGACCAGTCTGGGCTGCTTGGTAAGATCTCATCTGCACAATAAATTTAAAAAAATAGCCAGTCATGGTGGCACGCATCTGTGGTTCCAACTACTTGGAAGGCTAAGATGGAAGGATTGTCTGAGTCCAGGGGCCGAGAGCAGTGACCATGAACGTGTCACTGCTCTCCAGTCTGGGTGACAGAGTGAGACTCTGACTCAAAAAATATAAATAAAAAATGAAGTATATACAGCATTTTTTAATCAGATAGCTTAAAGAACACTTTAAGAGTTTAATACAATGCTTTTTTGGCAAAGATACATTTAAAAGTTTACCTTTTGGACATTCTTGTGAACTTACACATTCTTTTCAGCTATCTGGTGGGAATTGTGGTAAGACATATTAAGCTTCTGTTATATATACTTAAGTTATACTAATCTAAACATGTAAACATGCATAGACATTAATGTTTTCACAACAGTTTTAATTATTAAATAATATAATTATATTTTAGAAGACACACGGAGTAAAATACAACTATTGCTTTATAGAAACGATCAAAACTTAAAATCCACCACCCTGAGTATAGCGATCACATATAAGCTGTCTATTAGGAATTGTCATACAGGGCTGTGTAATGCTATTACACCTGAAGGGCAATGGAGAAAACTATACTTCTTTTCAAGAATTTGGCCTTCCTCATCATAGCAGCTGTCAGATATCAGCCTAACTATCAGACAGTTACTCGTGTTAAAATTTCAAGAACTGTCAGGAACACTGGTCATCATGTAACCTTTTTCTATTATCCCCTTAACCATGGTGTCACTGTGCCTTCAGCACTTCCATTGCAAATACTATTGAGAGGCAATAAATATTATCTAGATTCAGTGAAATTCATGAAAGTAACATTATTATCTGACTGAAATCTGTCATGAGAAATTTCAGTGCAATGTCTAATGGTAACACTGACAAAAGCATCAAAATCACAAAGGTGAACTTGAATAGGATTTTTGTGGATGGAAGTTTGGACTTTGAGAATTTAATGAATCTCCTGCATTGCTTTAGATCTGCACTGCCAGTGGGAGACTGATCTGGATTTATATTCTACAGAGAGCAGCAATAGTCACAAATTTTGTTCACATCTAAGAGGCGGGCATTGCTTGGCTACTCATATATTTCTATGCATCACAAGGGCACTAATAACTTTCATTTCAGCATTGGTTGAGACAGAAATCTTTTATCAGCTTTTCATTTTTTGAAGTTGTCAAATTGTTCACTTATTGTCATTTAGCCTAAGAATAGAATAACTTATTAGACTTCTATCAATACATTCTTTTGAAGAGATATTTTCATGAAGCAAAATAACAGGAGTGTGTGTGTGTGTGTGTGTGTGTGTGTGTGTGTGTGTGTGTGTGTGTGTGTATGTTTTCTTCTGGGGCCTTTGAAACTAACCAGGGGTTCTACTAATGGCAAGATATTTATCTTATGAATCTTGGTATGCACTAATCCTACATACATGCCATGCATGCGTTAGATTTTCAGTATTTTCTTCAGTAAATATTTTAAAATAAATAAATGGGTAAATATTAATCTTATCTTCAATGAGATGTGAGATTCTCTCTCTCGCTCATTGTACTCATAGTCCACTTTATTTATGGGAGAGAGTTCCAAAACACTTGTGGATGCTTGAAATCATGGATAGCACCACACTCTCCTTTTATTCTGTACATATATACCTTTGATAAAGTTTAATATATAAATTAGGCAAGTAAAAGATTAATAACAACTAATAATAAAATTAAAACGTTATAATTGTTTACAGAAATAAAAGTAATATGTATGCGGGCTCTCTCTGTCAAACTGTCTTATTGTATTGTACTCATCTATTTTCACACTGCTGTAAACTACAGGTAAATGAAACTGCAGAAAGTGGCACTAAAGGCAAGGCAAGACTATTGTAAATACTCACTTGCATATGTATATATTTTAACTCTCATGGGCATGTTTTACATATACATATATTTACATAGATGCATATGTTTTTATGTGTTTGTGTGTGTGTGTATCATTTATTTAATCAGTTACTCAGTGAGCATTTAATACTAATCTCCTATGGACAGGGGACTGAAGTAGGTTATGAGGGTAATACAAAGATAAGTAAACTTGATCACTAAATAGAGATGGTTATCATTCCTAAGCTCATTCATATGACCTGTTTATTGGACACTTATGATCATCTACTACTCTTGAGAAGCAATTCATTTTAATTTCAGCATTTTGCCATTTCACACTTTAGCTTCAATAAGAATGGTACTTGTTTTAAATGTGTTTGAATACCAACTAACTTTTAAAAATGAGAATCTGCCCACTTGGAGAACACCATAAATTTTTAAAGTATTTTAAATATAATTCCTGAATGTACATTCATAAATATAAAAATTTTTATTATATAGCTATTGAAACATTTTAATATATCTGTGAAACTATTTGGAAAATATAGCAGCCAGCTTGAAAGGATATTAATCGACAGAAAATGATATAACCACTAAGAAAGTGGGACAGCCTCTAAAATAGAGCATATGTTCTGTTTCATAAAAACTTGTGTTCTCAGAAGGACTTGGTAGAAATATTTCAGAAGGAGTTGATTAAAATAAAATTATGCTTCCTAAAAAGCATATGTATTTATGACTAAACCATTTCTCATAGAGAAAAGATTAAAGACCTCAATTAAAGACAGACACGAAATGTATCTTTTACTTTGAATATAAAATATTTACAATTTAGAATTTTAGAAACTTACTGATTTATGTATGTCTTTAAGTAGTTGAAAGAAAAAATCAAAGGAACACTCAATTATTTTTATTATTGCTTTGATTCATCAAAATATGTTGGTTTAAAATAGCACAAAAGAGAAGATACAGACTTTTTCAAATTTGGTCAAATATTACATATTTTAGGAGGAAGTGGTTACTGAAAAATACTGGATACTTAAAAAAGAAGTTAATATGTAATAGATTTTAAGTAGCTTTTTTAACTCAATAAATAGGGTGAAACAAATCAATCATATGTCTGCATAAAATATTGTTAAGAGAAATATGACAGCCAAAGAGCAGGCAAATATTTAAAATCATGTGCAGCTATTGTTTGAATCAGGCTCAATTCATTATGCAATAAACATTCTTTTAGATTAGAAAGATGAAAAACTGGAAGTACAGTTGAAATAAAGTTTTGGAATAACAAGATAAAATCGTGGCTTTTGAAATCCAAATAAATTTCACCAAAATATTTTTATTATAGTTTAAAGATATGACAAAAATGAGGTAAACACTACTAATACATGAAACAGGTAATTTATATTTTAGAAGTTATTGTAAATAAGTAGCTTAGAGGAGAAATATGTCACTTTTTTCATACACAGACAAGAAAAGGGTAGTCTTCTGCATTGAGTAGGTGTTGAATCAGAAGTAAAGAAAGAGAACACATTCCTTTGGTCTCCTGATACATTTTACATTGCTCCCTGGTAGCCATGCAAGAGTGCATTTATGTGTGTGTGTGTGTGTGTGTGTGTGTGTGTGTGTGTGTAAGTGCGTGTATATAATATATAATATAAGAATACAATCTTTACTTAGTCAACTGAATGCAATTGAATGGCACTTGACTGGAATACATTGAGAGCTGCTAATAGCAACTTGATGACATAGAAGACAAAGTCAGCAGAAAGATAATTGATATTTAAGGCAAAGTTTCTTGAACAAAGTTTCCTGAACTGTGCTCTATGAAACAATAAAGTTTCATGAAATATTAGAAATATTATTAGATGTCACATGAGAAAGAAACATTTCACTGGGGAAAAACCACATTTTATATTTCTCATCTTGGAGATTCCAGCAGTACATTAGTATTCTAAGGACTTAACTATCCTATTATAAATTAACATATTTAACTTTAGTTAAGTTTCTGACTTATTTGTGACAATTTAAAAAATTTAGTTCCCATGAAAGATGCCATGGTGCCAAAGGAAAAATATATCACTTATATAAGACTGTGATAATTTGTTGCTTTCAAATGAGATAAAGCTAAAAAAAAAAAAAAAAAAGCTAAATTCATACCAATATACCATGGAAAATAGAAAAACAAGACAAAGTGAGTCTTTGTCTCAGAATTCAGTAATAAGATATGACTATCTGCTGGGCTCGGTGGCTCAGCCTTGTAATCCCACGCCTTTGGGAGGCTGAGGTGAGTGGATTGCCTGAGCCGACAGGTTCGAGACCCGCCTGGACAGTGAGACCTCATCTCTACAATAAATCAAAAAATCAGCCGGGCGTGGTAGCGCATGCCTGTAATTCCAGCTACTTGGAAGGCTGAGGCGGGAGGATCGCTGGAGCCTAGCAGGTCGAGACTCCAACTCAAAACAAAAACAAAAACAAAAACAAAAAGATATGACTATCGATGGATAATAATTAGAACACCTGATTTTGGAGAATATTGTTATAATGATATACTAAGTTTACCATGCTTTATGGTAAGCAGAAAAAACAAATGCTTTATATTAAAAGGCTACCTTATATCATGCACTTAAATAATTTCCTGTTGTTTACTGATTTAAGTACAAAAAGAGAAGCCATTAGCAATAAATATAGAAAAATCTGATTAACCTAAAGTAAACATTTTGCATTAAATAAAAAACCTAAGACAGTCACTGAAAACTTATGATTGGAGATTTATAAATAGCAAAAAAATAAAAGCAACAGAACATATACATTTTTGTTATTACAAAATTGAATTGTTATATGATAGTTATTCAAATTAGCTATATTTATGCATTATTATATATCTATGATGTATATAATAATACATAAATGTATACACATATATAATAACCTATATCACCATATATCATATCTTATCTAATGATTCAAAAAAGATTAATAAGCATCATGTATATATTTCCCGTGTATTCTGAAATCTTTGGATGCAGCATTCAGAATCATTTCTACTCACACTGGAAAAGCATTCTGATTTTGGATTAACAGAGAGAATTTTGAAAAGTATAAGGAGAAATATTGGTTAAAAAAAGAAGCTGCTTCTCTTCCTGAACAGTTATGAATTATACCCTGTTGATTACATAAATAGAAACTAGTTTATATTTTCTAATTAGCCATGCTACATGAATCTATGAAAATCAGAATTATTTACCATGAGAAATCTAGAGAGACTAAGTATATTCTTTTGAAAATATTTTATATATGAGGACTCTTTAGTGTTTTTTCCTGGTAAAAACTATTAACATGTTTATGAGATGGGTTAAAGTCCTAAGCTTGTTTACAATTACACCTCCTCCAGGTCATTTATTCCCTGGTGTTTATCTGCCTTTGGGGAGGGAAAGGATTACAGAACTGCTGCTAACACTTTCCTTCAAAAACGAGTTTTAAAAAAAGACACATATTTTTCTCATAAATTTAGAAATACTTTGTTAAGAGATAAGCAGTGTGGGAGGGTACATAATCTGATGAACATGTTCAATTACTCTTTTTGACAAATATTGTCTTAGATATAAAAAGTATAATAATAACTAAACAAATTTATGTCAGACATTGTTATAAATAGCTACATGTTTCAACACTTATATTTTTATAACAACCATATGTGGTAGCTTCTATTGTTAGTCACACCTTTTTTTTTTTTTTGAGTTGGAATCTCACTCTGCCGCCCAGACTGGAGTGCAGTGGCCGCTCCCGGCCACCGCAGACTCTACCTGCTGGGCTTGGCGAGCTTCCGCCTCAGCCTTCCAAGTAGCTGGAACTACAGGCCCGCGCTACCACACCCGGCTAATTTTTTTATTTATTGTAGAGATGAGGTCTCACCAAGTTACCCAGGCAGGTCTTGAATCCTCAGGTTCAGGCAATCCACTAACCTCAGCCTCCCAAAGCACGGGATTACAGCCACCGAGCCTGGCTGTTAGTCACACTTTAAAGATGAGCAAATTGAACATTAGAGAAGTTCAGTGTCTTTCCTAAAGTCACGTAGCTAATAAACACAGGATTCACGATTCAAACTCTGTTATCATGGTCTGGAGCCTGTGCTGCTAACCACAATGCTGTCATTTCTTGTACAAAATTGTCATGTGAACCAAAGGTCTTAATATTTGTAATATTCTTTGACAGAGTTATTCATGTAAGATTTATATGCCAAATGCAACTATTGAGTGGAATTTAAGAACCAAGAGAGAATTTGACTATATAGAAGGAGAGAAAGACATAAATGTTAGATGATATGAATAAACATAGTAAAAGTGCAAATTTCAGGAAAACTATAAATGTCAACCAAATATAAAAAGATCCAGATTTTGAGGAGAGAAAAGTCTAAAAGAAGGCAAGTGAGAGCAAGAGAGAACACGAAGAGAAAACAAACAGGTGTCTGGAAAGATGTGCATTTTTAAAAGTGTATGATTAAGGCGCCATAGGAAACTAACGAGGTAGAGCTAAAATTCTTAATCAAATGTGAAATACAGAGTCTTGATTTATGGAATAAAATTATAATAAAAACATACAAATGAAGTAAAGAATAGTTAGTAGTGGGCCACATATGGCCCAGCATCTGCACATCGGGAAAATGTCTGCACTGTGATACTTCAACAGTCAATCTGATAACTGAGAGGGCTAGTAAGTGACCACTGGATGGACAGTGTCTACACTGTGGTTATGCTGGAAAAGGGATGATTCACTTCTGGGGCATGAAAGAGTAAGACAATACAAGACTTTATCATGCTGCTTAGAATGGTGTGCAGTGTAAAACGGATAAATTATTTATTTCTGAAACTTTTCTTTTTCTTTGAGTCAGGGTCTCATTCTATCACCCAGGTTGAAGTATAGTGGCAGGATTATGGTTCACCTCAGCCTTGATCTCCTGGGCTCAGGTGATCCCTGAGTTACCCAGGCTGTTTCTAACTACTAGGCTCAAGCAATCTTCCTGCCTCGACCTCCCAAAGTGCGGAGTACAGGCATGCACCATCTTTCCCGGCCCATTTAATAGTTTTAGATCGCAGTTGACCTCCAGTAACTGAAATAACAGAAAGGAAAACCATGGAGAAGGGGGGAATTATCGTATTGTGGTACATTTATGTGGATTAATACATACATGAAAATATCTCCTCAGAAATCCTTAAATATGAAAAATATAATAATAAAATACTGCTGGGTGAAAACAGTACTTTGTAATTTAGTATTTATTTTTCTTGATGCACAATCTTATGTGTATATCTATGAAATGCTAAGGATATATATATATACAAAGTGATATTATCTATCTATGTATTTACATATAAGCTTTATTTAACTTCATATAACCATTTCTTCATTTATGAAATTTCTTTGGGTACATTACTCAGCCTTTCTGGGCTCATTGACCTCGACTTCAAATAGAAGGGAATATAATTGAAGCTGGGATAGGTGGCTCCACCCAGTTGCAATCCCAGCATTTTGGGAAACTGAGATTGGAGGATCACTTGAGGTCTCAAGCTCAAGATCAGCCTGGGCAACATAATGAGACCTCCTTTCTACAAAAAAATAAAAATAAAATAGCTAAGTGTGATGGCACACACCTGTAGTCTCAGCTACTTGGAGGGCTGAAGTGGAAAGATTGTCTGAGCCCAGGAGTCTGAAGCTGCAATGAGTCATTATTATCTACTGCACTCCAGCCTGGACAACAGAGTGAGAATGTGAAACTCCACCCCCCTCCAAAAGATGAATAGAACTAAAAATACCCATCAGATTGTTTTGAGAATTAAATAAATTAATACCTGTAAAATATTTAGGCAAAAGTGAATAAATTAAATAATGTATCTGTCACAGAATACGTACTTTGTAATAATACATCTATGCATATGTGCATAAAAAAAGAAAGGTTAAGTTTATAGTAAAAAATGATATTTATCACAACTAGATATATATATATATATATATATATATATATATTTATCACAATTAACTTCTGTTAGAGTCTCACTCTGTGGCCCAGACTACAGTGCAGTGACACACTAACCATTACCGCAGCCTCTACCTGCTGGGCTCAGGCAATCCCTCTGCCTCAGCCATCTAAGCAGCCGGAACTACAGGCGCGCGCCACCACATCAAGTTATTTTTTTACTTTTTGTAAAGATGAGGTCTTGCCAAGTTGCTCAGACTGGCCTTGCCTCCACCTCCCAAAGTGCTGGGATTATAGGCATGAATCACCATGCCTGACCATTTTTGCATTTTATATTGTGAATATAAACTACTAATTTTTATTTTATAGCTACCAAATTATTTACTTCATGCCCATAAATATTAAACTATAAATTAATAATGACCAATTATTTACTTATAGCCATGTGCCACATAATCAAATCTACATCTCTGATGACCCACATATAACAGTGGCTCCATAAGATCATAATGGAGTTGAAAATTTTCTATGATCTAGTGAGGTACCCACTGTATTGCTGTAACCCAAAACATTACTCTGTTTGTGGTGACATGGATGTTAACGAACTGATTGTTGCTGCCACTCATATAAAAGTATACCACTTATAACTATGTTCAGTATGCAATACTTCATAATGATAATGAATGACTATGTTATAGGTTTATGTATTTACTATACTATACTTTTTATAATTTGAGTGTGCTCTTTCTACTTAATTTTTTTAAGTTAACTATAAAACTGGCTCCTGCAGGTCCTTCCAGAGAAATTTTTATGGGAGATGACAACTCCATGAATGATACTGCCCTTAAAGACCTTGAAGTGGGACATGATATGGAATTGCAAGTAAATGATATCATTGATCCTGATGCGGTGTAGGCCTAAGCTAATGTGTGTGCTTGTGTCTTGGTTTTTCACAAAAACAGTTTTAAAAATGAAAAAAGTATACACGTTTAAGTAGAAACAAACTTATAGATGAGAATATAAAAAGAAAATATTTTTGTACCGTTATACAGTGTATGTTTTAAGCTAAGTGTTGTTACAAAAGAGTCAAGGTAATAATTAAAATTTTATAAGGTCAAAATAAATTTATAAGGTTACAGTAAACTAAAGTTAATTTACTGTTGAAGAAAGAAAAATACTTTCTATACATTTAGCATAGCCTAAGTGTACAGTGCTTATGAAGTCTGTAGGAGTGTGTAGTAATGTTCTAGGCTTTCACATTCACTCTACACTCACTCGTTGAGTCACCCAGGACAACTCAGTCCCATAAGCTGTATTTATGGTAAGTGTCCTATACCGGTGCACCATTTTTGTCTTTTATATCATATTTTTACTGTACATTTTTAATGTTTAGATACATAAATATTTTCCATTGTGCTACAATTACCTACAGTATTCGGAAAAGAAACATGGTGTATAAGTTTGTACCATAAGGGCAATAGCCTATACCATATAGCCTAGGTATATAGTAGGCAATACCACCTAGGTTTGTTTAAGTACACTTTGTGATGTTTGCACAATGATGAAATAAATCACCTAATGGAACATTTCTCAGAAAGTATCTCTGTTATTAAGTGATACATGTCTGTATTGTTAGATGATACATGTTTATGTGATACATATTTATATGGCATATAGTCATAGTAATTTATGAAAATAATACATTTCACTTATTTTTAAATATTAAAATAATTAACTAATAAAATAACTTCATTAACATTTAAAATTTACTTTTATTTTTAATCTTTTTTGTTTGTTTTATTTTAGACATCTTATGTGAGTTTCAGCTGTAAAAGGGGCACTCAAAAAGCCCAAAATTATTTTTTGGAGGGCGGGCTTCCCCAGTGGTGAGAGCTATAGGAACCAATCAGTCCAGGATGAAAAAGTTCTCAAAGGGAAACATTTTGCTAATGTAGAAAAGGTGAAACAAGATATAGCAGAAATTCTAAAAGGCATCAAAATTGATGAGTTCAAGAACTGTTTTGAGAAGTGAAAAAAAGTGTTTAGATAGATGTATCACAACAAAGAATACTTGGAAGGTGACTGATGTTCAAACATGCAAGAATACACAATTTTTAGTAAATAAATTCCCCCCAAATACCCAGAATTTTGTCATGTATATGATTTGAGATTTCTATTTCTCTTTCTCTCTCTCTCTCTCTCTCTCTCTACATATATATGCATATATATGCATATATATGCACAAATATATACATACATGACTTGAGATTTATGTCTGATCTTGTAATCTTACAAGACATTTTGTTTCCTAGACTATTTTATTTTGCTTCTAGTTAGATTACTGTTTAATGGTTTATGCATGTTTTTTTGTTTGTTTTAGAAATATTAGTAAATGCATCACTAATAGAATTTTTTTGAGAAAATTATGCAGTTGTAGAATGAATACACTATTTTGTTCAGTTTTCCCTAATAGTAACATTTTGCAAAACCACAGTATAAAATATCACAACCAGGCATTGATTAAATCCACTTACCTTGTTCATAGTTTTTAATTTTATTTGTAGTTAGTTGAGATCTATGCTTGTATGTATCCTAAGTTCAATATATTTTTCTCACCTTTGCAGATTCTCATGTACACCACCACACTCAAGATACTAGGAAGTTCCAAAACCACCAGGATGTTTTGTATTGTTCTTTTATAACCATTCCCACATTTTCCCTCAGCATAATTCCCTCGAGACTCATGAAAGGTTTTGACATACTAATTTTCTTCAGATTTTTTTCTAAGTAATATTTTAATTCAGGGATGTACCACAGTTTGTTTAACCATTCACCTGTTGAAGACTATGCAGACTGTTTCTAGGTTTGGTTAGCACAAATAAAGTTGCCATAAACATTCATGTAAAGGTTTTTGTGAGAACATAAACTTTCACTTTGGGATAAATGTCCAGGACATAATTGTCAGATCATATGGTTGTTGCAATTTTAGTTTCTTTGGTTTTCCCCATAGAAATTACCAAGCTGTTTTCCAGAGTGGCTGTACCATTTTCATTTCCATATAAGAGATATATAATGGTCCCGGTGTTCCTTGCCGGCATTGGGCATTGTTACTATTTTCCATGTTGGTCATTGTAACAGGTGTGTAATGATCTCATTGTGATTTTAATTTGCATTTCCCTAATGACTAATAATGTTGAGTATTTTTCCATATGACTTTTTGCCATCTGTATATCTTCTCTGGGAAAAACTAAACATGTTTTTACAGTCTTGAGGAATGTCTCCACCTTATAAATGCCCTAGTTAATCTACACACATGAGTGATGTCAGTAGGGATTAACTGAGTCCAACTATTTCAGCTATAAAAAGAAAGGATTGTTGTTTTAGGCCACTGAACTTTGGACATGCTTATAATGTAACAACAACTAACTATTGTCTTGCTTCCCCCATAATCTCAGTATATTAGCCCTCTAAATAGCAGATCCCTGACACAGTGCTGGCCCTGAGATTCTCCATAAGTTAGCCTGTTTTAAAATAGATTTGTACATGTATAATAAGAGTGTAATAATGTGTATGTTGGAATTATTTGTTGAGATTAACTGAGAATTATGTGAAATGCATCATTCATGGTTTGTATTCAATAGATATCAGAGGCAATCATAGCAATTACTAAATATTTTATCTAACTCCCAGGAAATCTGATCCTTCTCCTTTAGCTTTTTTTCTAAAAAAAAAAAAGCCAACCACCTTGTGATGAACTCCAATAAAATTTGGTCCAGATTTGCTCATATTCCTACCATCTGCCTTAATTTCCATCCATAGTCTACTATCCATCATAAACTGTTCATTCCACTGATTTTTTTTTTTTTTGGTATTGTCTTCCTTCCTACCATATTGGGATTTCTGGTGCAATTATCTTGCACAAAAATGTACATGACTACTCTAATATTGGTACTAGAATTTTATGAAGTATATAAGAATGATTTAAGATTATTCACAATGCTTACTAACCATTTTCAGATATTGAAAATAAGAACAATTGGTTATAAACTGAAGATAAATTTATTGTTACTGATGTGTATATCAGTTTATATAAAACTATATTTTAATATCCCTGAAAGAGCCTTGCTAGTGAAAATCTCTTGACATATTAGATATCAATATCAAGTGAAATGTGGTATAGCCAGCATAGTTTTTAAATTATATCTGCAAATTTAATACACTAGTAGCTGATATAAATGAATTCAATTTCAGTATTAAAAATCGGGTGATCATATGGTTTTATTAAGACTGTTATTAAAGACAGAATTTGTCCTTCTCAAAATAATGATTAGGGAAAACCAATTTAATACCAAGATTATCTTTAGTGTTTATCCTTATTATTATTATATTTGGTATTATATTCCAAAATTATTGCTAATTTCATACATGTTCAATGAAAATTTGACTAGTTATTAAAATAATTTTTTGCAATTAATTTACCAAAATAGATTCATCAGTTTGGTGTATGTTCAAAGTGAACATTTAATGGGGAAATGATGATTGTTCATGTTGAAGCCATGGCAATGTTTACTTGGATCAAATTACTTCATCATTGCTTTCTTGTGTAGAACTTTAGGGATACATACTACGTTAATTTGTCAATATGCTATACTAAATGGAAAATATATTTTTTTAAATGCCACCTTGTCTAGGAATCACACTCATGTAGAAATGGGTGAATCTTCTTTCAAAATAAAAATTTTCTTGGGTTCCTAAATTTTTACAAACTAATGCTTTTTTTATTGAGGGTTTGTATAAAGTTTAAAGAGTGTATCTTTCCAACAACAACCTGCAACTGAAACACTAACAATGAAAGTCTTTTTAAAAGAGAATATGGTATTTTCTCTCAAGTTCTGAGGGTATATATATTTTTCCCCTTTGAAGCATATGCACTTACAAAGCTAAAATCTGTGTCATAAAAAATACTTACCAGATATTTAATGTTATGTCTTTATTAATCAAATAAGTAAATGTCTTCAGTTTGAGGTTTCAGTGTTCCACTTCCATTAGGTTATAGTCATTGCTTGAGTCACTGTCAATTGGACTAACTAGTTAGTTTAACCCTTATTCCTCTTTTGTTTGAGACACGTGTCTCACAGATCTTTCCATCTTACCTCCTTCTAGTCATTGGGGTCATAACTCAAATATAATTTCCTCTGATAAGACTTCACCTACCACCCTGCCTCAAATCAGTTCTCTAAATGAGCAGCTCCCAATCATTCTCTCTGTCTCTTATTTAATCTTCTTCGAGTCATGTTTAATATAGTGATTTGTTTGTATATTTACTTTTCATTTCTGCCACTGGAATGCAAGTCCCATGAGGTCAGGAATTCTATTGGTCTTCCTTAATCTCCAGCATCTAGAATAGCGCCTGACATATAATCACAGTTTACGAAAGTAACTCATCTCTTCATTTTTAATATTAGAATTTGAATTTTTGTAAAGTAGAAGTCAGTACAGCAGTTGTGTGTTTCCTTAAATACAAGGAGTTCACTGGTTTTAATGATTTAAAAATGCATAGGCATAAGCTCAATTCCTCTAAGAATTAGCACTGTGGAAAGATTAGCACTGTGGAAAGATCACTCAAAACATTTTCTTTATCTCATTCACATTTTAACATAAATTAAGTAAGAAGTGTTTATTCTTGGAAAAAAACAAACAAAAACTAATGCTCTTTTCTTACCAAAGCACATTTTAAAACATTGAAGATATGCAAACATATATTATTGTGCCCATAAATATACTTCCAATTAACTTTCTAGATAATTAAAAACTAAAATTGGCAAATTTCAGAACCTGAGTCACAACTCTTTATGGTTACCCTAGACCATTATGGATTAGATAATTGTAGTAGATGTGATTTTAGTTCCATCTAAATTTGATTTTTGTTTAAAATGTCTTTTCTGTGGTTAGCTTAGGGAGAAGAACAAAAAAATGCTGACCAGAACTGATACAAGGAATAAAGTACCAAAATTATTCAGAAAGACTCAAGGGTAGCAACAAAAACGTCCTGGCCACCATTCAGTAACTCGGCCTTAAAATGTGTGCAACCTGTTTACAACATGATCTCTTCAATAATGGAAAGAATCGAATCCTCAGCACATAAAAGCATACCAAAGTATTATATCATTGCTACTTTACATACAAACTACTTACTATTGTAGGAATAGAACAATCTGATATATTCTATGCCACTAGAAAACCTGTCAATAATAGCACTGAGGGAAGTTTACTCTTCCCAGCAAAAGTTATATACGTGGTAATGGAGTTTGGGAATTTTTTGTTTCCTCCAGATATTGATTTCTCCAAAACTTGCCCTGTGTTTAATGAGCAATGCTAACTATGAAAAAATTCTCCTTTTGCTGGGCTCTAGAGTATAAATTTGTAAATATCTATGGTTACCAAAAATGTTTTTACTAACCTATTTATTACCATTTTGAAAGCCATTAAGGTAATGGATCAGGCTATGGAAACAGGAAGAGAAACTCAGAACTTTGCAAATAATTTTTCGGTCAAGGTAAAAGGATAACAACTAAAATTTTAAACCAATGATTATGTCTAAGCATTTTCATTTGATGATCATTTCTTACTATTAATTTCAAGTCCAGAGTGATGGTCGGGAGAGAGTAAGGTAAAAACAGAAGATGAAAAGCAATGACTTTTCACATTCAGTACTAATTAATATAGTTCATTAAGCAACAGGATTTTTGAACACTTTAACAAAGCCATCCTTTTCACTGTTGTAGCGATTGTTCTGATGGTCTTGGTACCTGAGAAAGATGGAGCTGCAGAACAAGGCAGCAGCTGGAGTTGTGATTACAAGGTGCTGCCTTCTTGGTTCTATCCTGGTTCCTGGTACACAAAATCTGGCAGAAGAGGATAGTTTTCCTGAGATTTCATTTGTTGCCTAATACACAAATATTCTTTGTAAATGAGGCCTGAGAATTTGAAAAGAGAGTAGTTTTAGATTTCAGTACTACATTCATGTGTACATATGCATGTGTGTGTATATATATTTATTATATCTAGCTTCTATTTATATCTTATATAATTATTTTTATTTATTTATATTTATATCTTATTAAGTACTTATTTGTGTACTTGCTATGTCTTGTACAAAGTCTTCTACTGCTAATTTGTTACTCTTTCTACCTTCTCATATTTCCATGGTGGAAAGGAGAAGGGAAATTATACTTTTGGATAAACTCTGGTTAGGAAAAACCTCACTGAGGAGATGACATTGAGAAGAAAGAGAGGAAGTCACATAGAACCTGTGGTAAGAACATTGTAGGTAGAGAAAACATCAAGTACAAAAAGCATGATGAAATTTCTGAATGTAAAACAGAGCGAAGGGAAGACAAGCCAAAGATGCAGTCAGAGAGCTGGGGACTTGGGGTGGGGGTGGGGAAAACACATCAAGCAGGACCTTGCTTTTTCAATGAGTTGTAAATTGGGAAATACAGCAGAAGTTCCGAAGTTTTTGAGAGCTTGATAACATTATATGTGCTCATCCCACCACTGTAGCATTTCTCAAAGTTGAATGTATACCTTCATCATTCATTAAACACTTGAAAATGAACTGAATGAAATTGATTGTAGTGAAGGGCATAGAGAGGGTGTAACTCATATCTTCTGTAACTATAGTTGTAGACTAGTGACATATGGACTGTAATGTTACCAATTTCTCTTCTTTCAAACTTTCTTACTTTCTCTTTGTTTTAGCTTCTTGAGGTTCTAACAAACTACCTTCAACTGGCTGGCTTAAACGACAGAAGTTTATCGTCTCACAGTTCTGGTAGCCAGAAACCAGAAGTCAAAGTGTCAGCAGTGTTGGTTTCTTCGGGAGGCATGAGGGTGAAACAGTTTCATGTTTTTCTCCTAGTATCTGGTAGCCTGGAGTGTTCCTAGGCTTAATATATGACATTTTCCCAACGTCTTCACTTTTCTTCTTCCCTCTACGTATTCCTGTCTTTGTGTTTAAATTTCCTCTTTTTATAAAAACAGAGTCATCATGTATTAGGGCCCACCCTGATGACCTCTCCTTTCCTTGATCATCTGCAGAAACTATTTTCAAATAAAGCCACATTTACAGACATTGAGGGTTAGGACTTTCACATCTTTGGGGGACCACAATTCAACCCAGAACATATTCCAGTCAATAGATTGCTTTCATTACACCTCTGCACCTAAACTTTTCTTGGCAGGGTCACTGATGACCCTACATTGCTAACTCTAGTGATCAATTCTCAGTTTTCTATTTAAGTAGCATTTGATGAAGCTCATCCCACTCTATTTCTAGAAAAACTTATTTCATTTGCTGTTCATGTTAATACTTTCCCCTGTTTTTTTCCTACCATTCACTGTTTACTCTTCTAGCCCCTCTTGTTGAGTTTTCCTTGTCTCCACGATATCTTAATGTCAAAAGATCCTGAGGCTCAAACCTTGGTTCTCTTCTCCATCTGCCCTAACCACCTCAGCAAAATCATCTGAACCCCTGACCATAAAAAGATCAACATGCAAACAATATTCCAATTTATAGCTTCAGCTTAACCTTCTTTCTCATGTATGTGCAAGTGCCTATTTGTCACCTTTGCTAGGATATCTAATAAAAATTTTAAATTCAACACATAAAACATTTAATTTCTGATTTTTTTCCAAATACTTGCTCATCTCATTGCCTTTTTTGTCCTGGTTAATAACAACTACTTCCTTCCATGTTTTAGTTTTTTAAAAAGTGGAATCTTCCCTGACATCTTTGTTCTTTCGCAGTCCAAAGTCCATCTCACACTATATCCCATTGGCTCTAGCTTCAAAATGTTACCAGAATCTGACCACTCTATCTGTGACTACTGCTAGAGCCCTGCACAAATCACTGCCACATCTTGTCAGGATTACTATAATCACCCCCTAAGTGGCCACATGGATACTATCCTTGCACCTATAGTCTATTCTCAACACAGACCAAAATAACAGTCTGATTATGTCACTCCAATGTTCAAACCTGTATAATGGATCCTTTCACTCAATGATAATGCCAAAATATGTAAAGTACTCCAAAGCCCAATGTGATTTGCACCTTTCTATCGTGACAGGTGTATTTTTGAATGATCTCCCCTTGCTCATTTCTGGTAAACACACTGCTTTTCTCAATGTTTTAATACAGTAAATCCTGACTTAATGTTGTTAGAAACTACAACTTTAAAGAAAATGACATACAACAAAACCAGGAATTATCGTATAAGAATGTGACTCCTCTGGGACTCCTCCACTGTCTTTACTCTGCCTGTAATGCTTTTCTCCCACTATACATCTGCACTCACTTTCTCTAGTCTGTCTTGACACAAATGTCAATTTTATAGAACGAATTTTGATCTTCTTATTTAAAATTACACATATTTCCCACCTTACTCTACTTTGTCTTTTATTTTCCATTGTAACTATTAAGTAGTATCATATCCTATTATTTACTCTTTTTTAAAGATTTTTCAAAAAGACTCCCCTTTCTCCTCTCTGGTAAGCTCCATGAAGGAGAATGTCTTCTCAGTTCTACTGATATATCTCAATCAATTAGACTAGCACCCACATCAGCCACACAGCAGTACTTAATAGACTGAATTTATTACCTATTAATTGATCTATAGAAAGAAATGGCTCTGTTAGTTTACAAGAGCACAGACATAGTGACACATTCAGCTATGTAGAAAATTCAAATTACAAAACTGACAAAAATAAAAAATATATATATTTATATATCATGAAACAGTCTTCATCAGGTCAGTTTTTATTTGCTCTTTTTTAAAAGTTACATTTTGCATATAATGTTGCTTCAGTTAGAGAATGAGGTGTATGAGTTGCCAAAGAGTTACAAATATTGAAGCAATAGATTAGTATTTTTCAATAAGTTGCCATGATTTGTATGCACTTTTTAAATCAAATGACAATTGATTTGTCACTATGTACTTCCCATATACACAGGGATTTAATTTAAATAATTAAACTATTTGAATTTTTTTTGTTCTAAGCAAAATATTTAGAAAATGTCTGACTCATTTTCTTTCTCTCAAAAAAACGATATCAGCAATCTAGGTTTGGTGTAAAAATAAATAAGTCAGTCATTTCCATTTATTTGTTACTAGTATTCATCTCAGCATATGGGCAAGCTAAAAAAAATGAAATAAAATGAAAGCCCTGAAGCTCTGAGCATCAGTAATCTGGCAGAGAAGATTAAATGCCAAAAGAGTCACAGATAAAAGTCAAGTCAAACGAAGTCATGAGATTCAGACTTTAGTTGAAATATGTTAGAAGAGAAAATTGGGACAATGAAAATTTTAAATTGCAAAGTCCCAGAAAAAGTTAGAGCGCTCTAAGGCAAGAGAATATACTACTATAGGCCATATTCTCATTCTCCTAACTCTAGGGAAATCCAGTATAAGTGAATTTGATGAGTAGGTATTCCCTTGGAGTTACAAAGGATGTGAATCCAGTCATATATCTTTAATTCATACAAATATATTTTTATAAGGAAAATATCTGTAAGAGGTGTCATACCTGGGAGAGTTGGAAATTTGTATTGTATTAAAATAGGTTAAAGAAAGTTCTCTCTTCTAGTATCCTTTCATTACAGAGGGAGGGTCCTATCCTGAGGCAAAGCACATTTACAGATCCTTTTGAGGTTAGCTCAAATTCTCCTCAGTGCCAAGAAAACCAACTTTATATAAAAAGAGGCCAGAGTTACTGAAAACTTCTTTGAGGCCCCAAAGTATTATATTACACATAGCAACCCATAGAAACCCTGGTTATCAAAATTAAAATAAAACCTGACCTATGAATACACAAACATTTAAACAACTTTTTCTTAACTATCTAGGTGGGTGCTGGTTCATCTCTCCCACCATCCCTAGCCTATGGACTGTATGACTTAGCTTTTAATTCACTTAAATCATTATCATCATCTTCATTAACTTAGTCAACAACTAAACTTATGGTTTTCATGCTGTGAAATGCATTGCCGTATTCCGTTATCAAGAAGTCTGTATTTTATTTCAATGATGCTACAAACATATATTGTTGAATGTTTTGTAAATAAAATTCTAACTTCAATCTTCTATTTTGTGTGTGACATTATTTGAGGAATTTAAGTAAAAGTATGTATATACAGTCAAATGCAGAATATAAATAATTTACTTTAGCTTAATTTTTAAAAATTACAAGAACTTAAATTTTTTTTAATAACAGCCAACTGAATTTGTAATACAAGACTGATTTTTAATAATGGTTCCAACATGTTTTGCATTCTTGAGTCGTAAAGTTAAAATTAAAATTTTTGGATATGTACTTAATATATGTTAGGTATTGAAAATAATATTTTAGGCAGGCGCGGTAGCTCAAGTTTGTAGCCACAGCACTTTGGAAGGCTGAAGCGAGAAGACTGCCTGAGCTCAGGGCCTTGAGACCAACATGGGCAACTTGGTGAGACCTCGCCTCTACAATACATCAAAAAATAAGCCGGATATGGTAGCGCACGCCTGCAGTTCCAGCCACTTGGAAGGCTGAGGTAGAAGGATAGCCTGAGTCCAGCAGGTCAAGGCTGCAGTGGCAGTGAGCATGCCACTACACTCCAATCTGAGTGATAGAGTGAGACTCCAGATCAGAAAAAAGAAAAAGAAAATAATATTTTAATCAAAATCTTATAATGTTAATTTCATATAAAATGCCATACTCATGAATCAACTGTTAGATTGAGTGATTGATCGATTGATTATAAAAGTGTGGGGTACAAGTCAGGGTTAGGTACACAAGTAATCTATATAAGGTCAAGTTTGTGCCTCCAACTGGTTCCCACTTCGCCTGGTTTTGAACCAAGTACCCTTTGTGTTGTTATGTGACCTGCACTCCTGCAGTGTCCCGCAACTGCTTTTCTCTCCCTTCTGCTAATGTGATTAATGTTCAAGTTCCACTTATGAGTGAGAACATGAGATATTCTGTTCTTTGTTTCTATGACAGATCACTAAGAAGGGTTGTCCCCCACTCCATCCAAATGCTGCAAAATCTATGATTCCTGCCCTTCTTTAAGGTTGCATAATATTCTATCGTGTGTATGTACCATATTCTCTTTATCCAGTCTACTTTTGATAGGTAGTAGGGTTGGTTTCATGTTTTTGCTATTTCAAGTAGTGCAGCCATACACATGTGTATGCAGGTGTCTTTTTTGGTAGAACTATTTGTGTTCTTTCAGCTATATTCACAGAAAGGGGATTGCTGGTTTATATGAAAGGACAATTACCAGTTCCTTTAGAAATCACCACACTGTTTTTCATTGAAGTTAGTCTAGTTTTTACTTCCATCATCAGTGTAGAAACATCCCCTTTTTCCTCACTTGTACCAGCATTTTTATTTTTAATTGATAATGGTCATCCTTACTGGAGTTATGTGGTATCTCAAGGTGGTTTTGATTTGCATTTCTCTGATAATTAGTGAGGATGAGCATTTTTTCATGTATCTGTTGGCTGCTTGTAAGTCTTTTTTAGAGAAGTGTCTATTCATGTCCTCTGACCATTGTTTTATAGGGCTGGTTTTGTTTGTTTGTTTGTTTGTTTTCCTTTTGGCTTGAGTTCCTTGTAAATCCTATATGTTAGACCTTTGTCAGATACGCAAGTAGCAAATATTTTCTTCTCATTCTGTGAATTGTCTCCACACTCTCTTGATTCTTTCTTTTGCTGTTCAAAAGCTTTTAAGTTGATGAGGTCCCACTTTTCTATCTTATCTTTTATGGCATATGATTTTGGGGATTTGATCAAGAATTGGTTGCCTAGTCCAATGTGCATAAGAGTGTTTCCTGCATTTTCTTCTTTGGATTCTTAGAGTTTAATGTTTTACACTGAGGTCTTTGATCGATTTAGACTTGATTTTTGTGAATAGTGATAGGTAGGGGTACTATTTCATTCTCCTGAGTGTGGTCAGTCAGTTTTCCCAGCACTATTTGTTAAATTAGGCTTCAACTCACTAGTGGTTGTTACTGATGGCTTTGTCAAAGATGTTTGTTGAGAGATAAAATTTTTGTTTCTGAAATTTCTGACCAATGGTCTATATGCCTGTTCTTGTACCAGTAATCAGGCTGTTTTCATTATTGTTGTATTTTAGTAGCGTTTAAAGTATTGAAGTGTGATGCTTCCCATTTTGTTCCTTTTGCTGAGGATTGTTTTGACTATCTGTGCTATTTTTTGTTTCCAAATGAATTTCTGTACAGTTATTTTGAAGTCTGAGAAGAATGATGCTGGTAATTGGATGGGTATTGCATTGAATCTTTAGATTGTCTTAGGTAGGATTGACATTTTGACAATGTATGATTCCTCCAATCCATGAGCAAGGGATGTTTTTCTGTTTGTTTGTGCCATCTTTTATTTATTTGAGCAATGTTTTGTAGTTCTTGTTGTAAAGTTCTTCTCTGGTTAGGTAGATGCCAAGATATTTGTGTGTGTGTGTGTGTGTGTGTGTGTGTGTGTGTGTGTGTGTGTCTACTGAAAATGGGATTGTGATTTTTATTTGGTTCTCTGCCTATTTGCTGCTTGTGTATAGAAATGCAACTGTCTTTTGTACATTGATCTTGTACACCAAAATTTTACCAGTTATTTGTCAGTGCTAGGAGGTTTTTGATGGATTTTCTTGTGCTTTCAAGATATAGGATCATATCATTCACAAAGAGGGATAACTTAACTTCCTCTTTTCCTGTTTGAATACCCCTGATTTCATTCTCTTGTCTGATTGCTCTAGCAAGCACTATGTTGAACAGAGGGGGTGATAGTGAGCAGTTTTTTTTTTCTTGTTCCTGTTTATAGGGGGAATGCTTCTAACTTCTGTTCATTGAGCAATATGTTGGTTGTAGGTTTATTCTGGGTGGCTTACTGTTTTGAGGAATGTTCCTTCTCTGCCTAGGTGTTCAGGGGTTTTTATCAAGAAAGGATGCTGGATTTCATTGAAAAATTTTTCTGTATCTAATGATATAATTATGCAGTTCTTACTTTTACATCTGTTAATGCATTGAGTTACATTTATTGTCTTGTGGATGTTGAACCAACTATGAATCCTGGAAATAAAGCCTACTTTATCTGGATGGATGATTCATTAAGTGTGCTTTTGGATCTGATTTGCTAGGATCTTACTGAGAATTTGTGCATCCATGTTCATTAAAGAGATTGGCCTGTAATTTTCTTTCCTTGTTGGGTCTCTGCCAGGTTTGGTTATCAGTGTAATGTTAGCTTCATAAAATGATTTGGGGAGTGTTTCATCTTTCTTGATTACCTGGAATAATTTCTATAAGATTGTAATCAACTACTCTTGTATGTTTTATAGAATTCTACTGGAAAGCCATCTGATCCAGGGCTTTTTTTTTTGTAGGTAGATTTTTTTTTTATAGCAGAGTCAGTTTCCTGGATTGTTATTGTTCTGGTTAGGGTTTCAATTTCTTCTGGTTTCAAACTTGGAAGGTTGTGTAATGTCAGAAAGTCCTCCACTTTCTTTAGGTTTTTGAGTTTATTTTCATACAGGTGTGCATATTAATGTCTGATAATCTTTTTAATTTCTTTGGCTTCAGTTGCAACTTCTTTTGTGTTTCTAATTGTATTTATTTAGGTTTTCTAACTGCTAGAATTAATTATTTGTGGAAATATCACTCATTGATTCGATGCATTTTTGAAAAACATTTTGTAGTTTCATCACTTTCCTTCATACAGTATTTGATTGACATATCTAGTGTTTAGGATCTACATATGCCTATTAAAAATTCTAGAAACTGGAACTCTGCAATTATCTATATAATTGGGATATATTGTAGGGTCATTTATCGCTATATGGTCTTCTTGGTATAAAACCAACAAATTGATATTCTTATAGTCAGCTTGTAAGAATTATCTTGATTTTTAATTTTGACCCATTTAAAAATATTTAGAAACCGGGCTGGGTGGCTCAGCCTGTAATCCCGCGCCTTTGGGAGGCTGAGGTGAGTGGATTGCCTGAGCCCGCGGGTTCGAGACCCGCCTGGGCAATGAGACCTCACCTCTACAATAAATAAAAAAATCAGCCGGGCGTGGTAGTGCATGCCTGTAATTCCAGCTACTTGGAAGGCTGAGGTGGAAGGATCGC
>NW_007248734.1:927302-948465 GCF_000164805.1 Carlito syrichta
CAAATCAAAAAAAAAAAAAAAATTTATATACATACATATATATATATATATATATATATATATAAACATTTTCCCCTTTTCAATATCTTAAAAATCAATTTTATAACTAATTTCTCTCTTTAACTATAATGAAATGTTTCTATTATCCTTACACCAAGTTTAACAAAGCTTGAAATTTTATATAATTGACCAATTGCTAATTCATGCAACCTAGATAATCATGCAGTTATACCAATGGTGCTCAAATTTATCAAACGACTGTTGGAAAATAAATTTTTATATAATTTTTATTCAGAAAAAAATTTTTCAAATTAAAAAAATTCTGTCAATACTGAATATATTTGCAGGACAAAACTTTAATTACACAAACCATATTACCTACTTATTAAGGATTATCTTCTAAAAAATTAGATTTGCATTCTGAAACTAATTTTACATTAAAATTTAGTATTAAAATTCAAATAGATTTAGATAGCAGCTCTTTAATTTAATAGAGGAACTCTTTGTTTCTCAATATTTTTGGCCTTGCTATCTTTTCAAGAAAAGTGTAAAATGTGCCTAACTCATAGGGTTTGGGGAAAAAATTAAACAAAATAATATACAGAAAATACTTTGGACTTTGTCTGGCGCATAGCAATCACTATGGCAGGAAAAAAAATCATGTAATTACAAAATTCCTGTTGGTTTTTCTCTTCTGGGCATGCAGGAAAAACAAACAAAAACAAGTATGGCACTTATATAACACTAACTAGTTCTACCAAAGAAATCAGTGTTATGCCTTCTGGGCTAAAAGAAGAGCCTTTGTTTTTCTCTGTTGCTGGCTTTACATTCTCTCCTGTGTAGATCATAAAAGCTGTGGTGAGATAGCAGAGTCATGAGATAGAAGCAAGAGTATCTCTGAGTCACTGATTGAAGAAAGTTAGCTTCCCCGAAGAGGGAGCAGACAGTGCAAAATTGTGAAAGGGAGAATGGAGAGGAGAATGAACAATCTGTTGAGACACTGAGAATCTTACTATTGAACGGTGTAAATGATGGTAGAGAAAGCAATTGCAATGTAAAATCACGTGTGTGTGTGTGTGTGTTTGCGTGTGTGTGTGTGATTGAAGTATAGCAACATAAGTTATGTTATTTGATCATATATTAAGTAATTGGGAGAGTTTGTTAAAAAAATACATTGCCCTTCTCTGGTAATTTAGGTAAATTAAATATTACTGAATTTTTTTTACTCAGTAAAAATTGCTAAGATGATTTATTTAAAGTATACTTTCCTCATAAAAACTATTTAAAATGGAGTTACTATTAATTTTCTAAATTTATTTTACTTACAAAGTAAAAGCATACAATTTGAAAAAATTGATAGTACACACTTTAAAATAGTTGAAATTATGAGGATAAATCATTTATGGCTAAGCCTACATAAATAAAATTGTATTGTCATCTGGAAAACACACACACACACCTCCTATTAATCAAAGTAGTCAAATAGTCATATGGATATATGTCACTAATATCCATGGTAATGTTGATGGTTAAATTTTTATACTGATAAGCCCAACAATCCTCTACACTGAAGGTTTGTTTATCTTACTAGTTAAAAAATATTGTCTTAAGTTGCAAAGACATTCTACTGCTTACATTCCTTCCCCAATGCAATAACAACTACCATCTTTGAGGGACCCAAATTCATGGTCTTTAAGGTCTGTAGGTTTCCACGATTGGTGGTGCTGTCCTTTATGAAAACTAATGCAAAATCTGTTCCTATTGCTATCTACTCCATTATGTCAAGTCCGTCGTGGATGCATCGCAAAAAGACACATAAAACTGAATATTTGTGCCCATATTTGACTTTTCATCTGTTTCAATATTTGGAAGGCCATACAAAGCCTTTCCACTTGACCACATATTCTTCTTCAAGATGGTTAAAAATGAAATTTGAATACATGTGAATTCTTGCCTCCTGTTAACAATGTTTTAACATACTAGATAAATTATTTGAAAAAAAATGAAAGCAGTCTCTTCTTTCTACAGATAATTTTCATTCCAGAAAATTTACAGGTTTCATCTACTAGAATTAAATTCATTTTGTATGAAGTGATTTAAATTTTTTCTTTACAAGTAGGGAGAGTAATTATCTGTTTCTAGGTTTCACTGCAACTCTTCTAGCATGTTGTTCTGAATGCTCTGTATTATAAGTGCTAGATGGTAAATCATGCAAGAGATTTCTCATTACACTGTCAAATCATGAGTGATGGATGACATTATCTCTTTTCCAAATTCAATTACCTCTTTGTTTAGCGTTAAATAATTAAAATTTACATAAGAAGACACATAAAAAATAAAATTTTTCTTAGAAAATCAAGCAAGTAAAAAAGGAAAGAAGAATGTATTTACTATTGTGGTGGCATGCAAAGAAGAAAACTGAAAGGACCATATTTAAGAAAAAAAACAAAACCATAAGTCAGACATCTCTAAAATTCATATTTCTAGCTTCAACTTCCCACCTTCCTCCCCAAAATTGAGCCTCTTGTAGTGAACAGGCTATTCTCAGTAAATGATACCACCATTCACCCAGACCACAAATTGATCCTCTCTTTTTTATTTTTATGCTTGCTGGTCTACAGTCAATGCATTTATAAACCCTGTTGATGCTACTGTCAATTTATATTTTAAATCTGATCGCCATTTATCTCTTGTACTTTACCATCTGTGGTAGGCATTACAATGGACCACCAGCCATTTTCACATCCTATTCCCTAGAGTTTATGAATGTGTTGGGTTACATGGTACTAAAAGACAAAATGACAACAAATTTAGTTATAGATCTGAATGACTTTCATTTACAATTCATAAACCAGGACAGCTTCTATTCAACAAAAAGAATGAGAGCTCCAAATGGGTGGTAGCAGGCTGGTGGTTTATTTTAAAGGTGGGAACAAGCACATGGAACAATGAAAAAAATAACTGGTTGGTTAACATCTGGTTGCTTCTTTGTAACGGTTAAGCAGAGAGGAATTCCTTATTATGCTGACTTCCATGGACTAGAATCTCCCATTTTCCGGAAAAACAGGCCTGTTTGGGATCTGTCTGCATTCTTAGTTTCAGTTTGATTAAATGGCATTTAGCGTGAGTGACTCATTTGGTTTTGGTTTAGTCTATTTTTTTTTTTTTTTGAGTTGGAGTCTCACTCAGTCGCCCAGATTGAAGTGCAGTGGCCGCTCCCGGCCACCGCAGCCTCGACCTGCTGGGCTCCGGCGATCCTGCCGCCTCAGCCTTCCGAGTAGCCGGGATTACAGGCATGCGCTACCACGCCCGGCTGATTTTTAGATTTATTGTAGAGATGAGGTCTCGCTGCCCAGGCGGGTCTCGAACCCGCGGGCTCAGGCAATCCACTCACCTCAGCCTCCCAAAGTCGGGGATTGGCTTAGTCTATTAAGGCCTGGTGTAGAGGCCCAAGGCCTAGTGCAGGACTTCAGTCCAAAGCAATGATCTCTCATTGTTTTGTTTAACAATGACAAAGTAGAATTAAGGTTTTGGACAAAATTAATATTACTAATCAGTAGACCTCGGGAAAAAAAAACTTTTTTCTGACTTATCTGGGTTATCACCTGTATAATCACAGGATTCGTGTAAGTGAAAGAGGGAGATGGGAGATAGAGGTTCAGAAGTATGGTTATGCAAGAAAGACTCAGCTCAAACTGTGATCTTTGAAGATATCGAAGAGGACCATGAATTAAACAGCGGCAACATCAACGGAGCTGGAGATCATCATCCTAAGTGAACTAACTCAGAAACAGAAAACCAAACTCTGCATGTTCTCACTCACATGTGAGAGCTAAATGGTCAAGGAGATGAAAATAATAGACACCGGGGACACCAATAAGAGAGGACGAGAGAAGGGGAAACTAGGGTTCAGAAATTACCTCTTGGGCATAAGGTTCACTCTGAAGAATGGGCCACCAGAGACCTAGCCCCTGCCACTACACAATGCATTCATGTAACAACCATGTGTCTGTGCCTCCTGAAATGCAGGTGTCTTCCAGAAGCTGGAAAAGGAATGGACACAAATTATTTTTAGAAGGAACACAACCTTGCTGACATCTGTCAGCTTTAACCCAGTGATACTTTCAGAATTCTGACCCCAAGAACTACATGAAAATAAATGCCTGTGCCATTATTTTGTGGTAATTTCTCACAGCAACTATGGGATACTACTATATCACCTTACTTAAACCATTGCTTTTACTACTGCAGCAATCTAATCCTTAATTATCTACTTATCTCACTAAGAGTGTGTTTTCTCCAAATAAAAAAAGACTGATTATTTTACAATGTATATTCTTTACTCACTCAGACCATCTAATGTCTTTATATCATAATCAGAAAATGAATAAAATCAAGGATCTTTTTCAGACCTACAAGCCCAGTCACCCTGTCTGACTTCATTGTGTATTCTATGCCATTCTCACTTCTTTCCCTTCATTCTGTCTTCTTCCAGAATCTAAATCATTCCAAACTTATTTCTGAGTCATAATCTTTGCTCTTGTGAAAATCTGTCTGGAATGTTATGACCCCAAAACTCAACAAGGCTGGATTCTTCTAAAAATTCCTTTATTTGAACAAATAGCTTCTCAGTAAAGTCTCTAACCATCCAACATAAGTTAAACCTCTTCTCTCCAGTCATCTAGTTTCATTTTATTTAAAGGAATTATTACTATTAAAAATAGCATGGTTCATTTTGTAATTTTATGTTAACTTGTTTATTCCATACCCCATCCACCAAAATAATATAAACACAAATAGAGAGAAAACATTGTGTATGTCATCGTCATAACAATGATACTTAGGATAGTATCTGATACATTATAAATGTTGCTTATGTATTTGTTGAATGAACAAAAATATTTAGTAAAATTAATTAAGAATTTAAGTATTAAGATTATACATGATTAAACACTAATACATGTTTTTTTTTTTTCCTCAGTTTGTTAAGTTCATAAATTTTCCTACTCCAAAGACTTTTGTTGTTTTTTGAATAAGAGCCTCTCTCTGTTGCCCAGGTTGGACTGAAGTGGCATCCTCATAGCCACCGAATCCTCCACCTGCTGGGCTCAGGCAGTCGTTCCACTTCAGCCTTGAAAATAACTGGAACAACAGGCACGTACCACCATGCCCAGATAATATTTTTATTTACTGTACAGACAAGATCTTGCCAAGTTTTCCCAGACTGATCTTGAACCCCTGGACTCAGGCAATTCTCTTGCTTCTGCCTCCCAAAGTGCTGGGATTACAGGCATGAGCCACCATACTTAGCCAAAAGATGATATTGTCACTTGACTGAGCAATGTAGAAAATGAGTGTCTCATATTGTGATGATACTATATGCAGCACACTTTTCTACGCACAGTTGTATTTAAATTTCTCTTATCATGGAGATTTCTAAACGGGATATTAGCTTGTGAGTTCTAACCATTTTATTTTTTAATGAGTTAGAGTGGTTATCTATTTCTGCATACAATTTATTTCTTTTATTCTGAAATAATAGTTTGTCTTTCTAGGGCTTGCATCATCAAAGAATTTAAAATTTGCACTCTAAGTTTGTAAGAATGAGAATAATGTCAACATAGACATCCATGTATACTCTCTATAACCACATGCTTGATTTTAATTCTCTGCAAATGACTTACTAGTTGTTTGACCTTGGATCAGTTACTAAACTTTGTGCCTCAATTTTCTCATCTATAAAATGAGATTAATAATATAGCTACCTTGGAGGCTTGTAATAAGAAATTATATGAGTTAATATTTGAATAAAACCTGTATACACATAGCATACACTAAGTAAATGAATGCTCATCATGGAAATTCCAAGTCACCTTATTTAAAATCAACACACATCATTTAATGGTTTGACATTTCAGTTTACAATTGTTTTTGATACAAATGTTAGTTTTAGTTAATTACATTGATTAAATATAATTAATTCATATTTTTAAATTAACAGTTTCACCCAAAATACACCACTCATGTGTGATTTTAAAACTTCACCTATTTTACACTGTGTACTTTGTATGTCTTAAAGATCATGTTTAATAAACTCAGGTTAGAATCTTTCATTAAGCTTCTGACTCCAGTGTCATTCTGTAATGTGACAGTACAAAGACAGGATAGAGGATGGTGTGTAAAACGTGATGAAAGGAAAGTTGACATTTTCACTTTAGGAATACAGAAAATATTCTTCCTATGATATTACCTTTGAACTCAAGACTCATGCAAAATTCCTAAGAACAGTCACACTTATCATCCATTATAACAAAAATATGAGGGGGCCCCGCCAAAAATAGAATTTATTCATAAAAAATTGTATATTTCTTCTTTCATTTAAAACATCAGTCTTCTTCAAAGTATTGTGTTTGATGCAATACACCTATCAAGACACTTTTTCCACTGCTCAAAAGGGTTTTTGACCACGTCAATTTTGATGCCTTCAATGATTTTGCCAGTTTTTGTTTCACCTCTTCCACATCAGCAAAACTTAAAACTTATTTATTTATTTCCCTTTAAGGACATTTTTTCATCCAAGGAAACACACACACAAAATCACTCAGGGCGAGATTGACTGAATAGGGAGGGTAGGGCATGGGGATAATACTATCTTTGGTCAAAAACTGCTGAACACCAAGGCACTGTGGCCAGGTACATTGTCATGGTGGAAGAACTAGTCATCTGTTTGTAACAACTTGAGTTTGTTTCTTCCACAAAGCGTAATACAACTTTCTGAAAACTTCCAGATCAAGTTTTTTGGTGACCAATTGATCTGGAGGGACAAATACTGAGTGTACTACAAGGGGTCCATCTTCAAAAGATACTTCCAGGATTTTTGGGGTCCCCCCCATGTACATAGCAAAATATTATCCATATTATCCATAATAACACTTGAACTCAAGGTATTTAGTTACATAGTGATATCAGTAAATTACAATAGTTCACAAGTATATCAATAATACCATATAATTAGGCCATTCAACCATTATTAAAGATACATGAGTTACATAAAAATATTACAGTCTCTAAAAGGGTAAAAAAAGATGTGTAGCTTATAATTTTTAAAAGATGCACAGTATACTGATTAAGCAAAATTTTTGATTAATGCAAAATAAGCTATGATTTAGCTTATTTTATTCTAACATCTTGTCTTTGATTTAAAATTACTTTTCGTGATTTGGATACATACTCTGAATAAAATTATAATTATTACTGACTAATTGATGTTATGGTTTAAGACAGAAGCTAGTAGAGACTCTTATGATATCTAAATACTTGTAGAGAGAGATTAATATTAGATCAATTATTCTAGAACTAAATTAATTTATTTTTATTTTTGGCACAAGTACTCCCAAATTACATTGACTTATTCTAACGATTCTGCAGAATGGGTCAAAGTATGTAGTTAGCAACAGGTTCATTTTCGAGCTAATTTATTCTAATGGGTTCCCTTGGAATAACCACTTGTCAAACCTTTATGGGGGCATTTTGATGATTCAGTCTATTGCTATATTTCCTTACATATTTTATGACTGATGTGAATGAGTATGACGTTGGACTAAAATATTCAGGCAATTTATATTTTAAATCCAAATAATCCTCCTTTTCCTTGTCTTTTTTTTCTCTTCGTGTTTCATCTCCAACTCTACTTATAATTAAAGGGAAGGAAGCAACAGAAACCCACGGTTACCTGAGGATAATTTAGGTCTTTATTAGATACATTCTCAGCTCACCACTGTGCAGAAAAGGCATGGAAATCCATTCAGGTTAGAATTTTCATTAAACTTCCACACTTTAATAAGCAATTGTCAACACTGTATTTCCTTCATTTGTTTTGACTCATGCAAACAAGTTTTATTTTATTTCGTTGTCCTCACCACACAAAATATCTCAATATTTATTCAGTCTCTACTCCTAAAAATAATAGAATACACATATAATAAAGAAATATATATGATATATATATATAGTAAAGATGTTAAAATAAAAATTTAAATTATAAGGAAATTAAAGAAATTTTATTATCAAAAATTATGGAAAGAAAAAGTCTCTACTCAAGAAATGCATAAACAAAATGTTTCTTGTTATTTAAAAGGAGATATTGACAACAAATTTAAAAAAGCATAAAAATGTAGAAATAGACAATCATGGTAATTTTATTATCTAGCAATATTCATAAATGGACTAAATGGTGATATATATGATATAGGATAAGCACAGCATAAAATTTTAAGTATAAAAATGAAATAGAATATTAGAAACAATATAAATGCATAAGTATAAACTTTGAGATGAGGAAAAGCTTTTAAAGTTAGAAAGGATTCTCAGAATTCAGAACTTAAAGAAAAATGTGTTCTTATTACTTGGCAATTTTTTTAGATAATGTAAAATATGCTATTTTTCAAAGAAACAAAGGAAAATATGTCTCAGAAACAATATTTACAGTATACAACAGCCCTCCCAAATTTGTAAAAGAATAAATTTAAAAACAATAAGAGGGCAAATGATACAAAGATGAAGAAAAAAACACATTTAAAAGATGCCATTAACTATAATATAAAAACCTTCAGACATATGAAATGTTTCTCTAGGAGTTAGAGAAATGCGATTCAGAAAAACTAGATGCAATTTTTACTTAGATTGATAAAACTTATGAGATATATCATATCTACCTTTGTAAAAAATGCGATATACTAGTCCAAATGTAGATTGCTATAATTTTTAAAATAATCTGGCCTATCCACTATGATGGATATTTGATTCAACAAACCACATTTAAAATTACATCCCACAGAAATCACAATGTATGTTTGTGTCACTGTATGTAAGTGTTACAAAGCTGTTATAGATAAATATTTAAGTAAAATGCATGCAAGCTTAATTCATAGCACATATATGTAGCATATAGCAGAAATCATATTGAGAAATTAACTGAAGAATTATTAGCTCTATATGTATTGCATTGGAAGAAAGTTCATGATGTACTGTTAAGAAAAATATACACAGTTGGCTATACTACTGTTAATAAATAGAAAGAGATGACAGGTAAGTAAGTATGTAGATAGATTGATTAATAGATGAGAGATGAACCTGATTTAATTCTACTAAAAATTATAGAAAAGGTATCTATTTCTTTATTTTTAAAATATCTTTAATAGCATGATTAAACTATGTAAATATTATTACACTAACCATTCTTTGGGGTAGAGATTGGAGAAGAAAGAAAAACTTTTAAAAATAGTTCTATCTCAAGCTGCATAGATATATCTGTGTGGTGTTAAATTTGACTATAAGGACTTCGAACACTTCTTTTCTTTCTCCTTTTGAATAAGAAGCATGTAGTGTTTCTCTTCCAGCAGTGTGTATGTGTGTGTGTGTCCAGATAACATATCTAATTTTGTTTACTTGTCAGTGGAACTAGAGGAACCACAACTGGACAAAAATCTAAGCTTATTTCTTAGAGAACAGGACTCTGAATTGGACTTAGAGACAAGACAGGATTTGGCATTATTTCCCTCAGAGAATTTGAGAGTATTCTCTATGCATGAAACAAAAAAGTAAGGAGATATTTTGTGCCTAGAAGTGTTGGAAGGTAGCAGATAATATTAAGAAAAACCCATTTTCCAGATTGTTCTTTTATAGGTTTTCATTGAGGAATTATATAAGAAACCAATAAAAAAAGGCATTGAATTTTTTACAGAAATTTTAGTATGAAATTTATTGGTGTATATCTGATTCTTTATGAGAACTCATAAGCAGACCTTTTTCATGCTAATAAAATATCTACCCATGTTGACAAAGTAATAAATTTTCATGTTGTAGAATCTGTGAATCTTGCAATTTGTATGTCTCATATATTTACTTGTTAAGGATATTGTAGTTAAATTTTAAATGAAGTTCATATTGTATAGAACTTTCCTTCTTTCAGGGTCTAAAATCTGTGTCATCTTAATATTTAGTTGCTCTTTTTACTTATCACTGCTTTTTAAGTTGTATATGTTAATAAACAGAATTTTATGCATTAATATAAATAGATTCAACTTCTTTTGGCAATGATAGGAACTATTCATAATAGAAATAAATAAAAGTCCCTGTTTCTATGATCTGTGATTACATACATTTGTACAATGTGTGACAATATCCAAAAGATGCAATGCCATTTTTGAAAAGAAATATAAATAGGGAATTGATCCTAGATAAAAGAAAGCATTTTCTCTGTATAAGGTTATTAAAATGAAATAGTAAAATTTTTGTAATTATTTGCTATTTTAAAATGAATATTTTAAAATGTTTAAAAAGAAAAACATGTTTACTGTTGGTTTCTCACGATTTTAAATGTTATATGAAGTCATTGCCTTACAGTGAAAATTCATCCGAATAGTTTAATGTACATCAAATGTTAAAGTATAAAAGACATTAAAATCAGGTAGGGCCTTAAGGAATCTGGTGGTAGTTCTAATTAAGATAGACAGATAGATATTTAGATAGATAGATAAATAGATAGACAGATATTTGCTATATATGGATACAGATATTGATGATATTTTGACCTTTTTTTCTTTCCTTTCTGTTAGTATTTCTTTACAAATATTATTTGCCAAGAAGGTATTTTTTCTTATATTGAGGGGCATACTTAGTTTTCTGCCCCAGATTTGTGAGCAACAGTAAGAAGTAGAGATATTATTAACAGGACAAAAGCATGACAGTGGGCAGTGAGGAAGACACAGGAAAATTTGGTGGAATGATTATTTTCTGTTCATCAGGGGTCTTAATTATTCATAAAATAATGAAATTTTTTCTTTGATGTTTGCCATTCTCTTAACAATAGTAACATCCAAATATTTTATTGGTGAAAAAGACTGAAGATAAATTTGACATATTTAATAAGAGAGAATACAATCAAATCATGTACTGCAAAAGACCAATACTGCTGGCATTTGGGTTGACCCTTAATTTGTAATTACATAAAGCTTAAAAATGTGGTTTAAAGTTTGTTAAAACTCCATTTATGTTTTTTTTTTAAAGTAAAGGATATATAGGAAGAAATGTTCATTGATTTTCAATAACATCCATTTTAAAATAAAATTGTAACACTAGAAAGAAGACTGTATTTCTCTAATAAGTTTATCTAAATAGATAAAATGATAATCAATCGTGTATGCAGTGAATTATTTCAATTTTCTTAGTTTTGTCTGTCTGGTAAAACAAACATTGCATAACAGGTCTTAGTTTAATAAATAAAACCTTGGAGAATCAATGTTTATTTTCTAATAAAGTCAAATAATGAATCACATACAATGGATTTGAAACCCAAAGGACAGAAAAGTAAAAAAATATATATTGAGAAATATTTTAGTATGCTTTTCACAACATTTTATTTAAAAAGAGAATCTTCTAATTTTTTAAGTTAAACTGAAATATTGTGCATATGTATAAATAATTGGGTATAAAAGGCTGAAAAACATTAAAATTACATAGTTTATGAACTCTAAAATATTCAATGCCTTAGTAATTTTAACTAGGTTAAACATGTAGATTTATTAAATTAACTTCTAAAATTATACATTATTATATATTTGTATATAGCAATCTGAAGCATGCTTTCACATCCTTTATATAACAGGTAATTTGTGCTTTTGTGTGTTTATTATACAGGAGGTGGCACTGGATATGGCATAAAATGTCACTTTCAAAATTTATGTTCACAAACAATTGGCAAGATTATTATTAAGCTGAATTCACTGCTCAGAAGAGCCCATCTTTTGAGTAATTTATCATGGTGGTGCCTTTACACCAAAGATCTATTACTTTAACACTACAGCAATGTGATAGTTCTAATGACATATGGGATAATCCATCATGAATGTTAAGTTTTGTTGTGTGCCTCAAGGGGTTGTACACTTCCTAAAGAAGTATGAGTCTTAGAAAACAAAATGATTCAGCTCCATTGAAAGAGTTCACCAATCATTAAGAAGTCTATAGTGCATTTATTTGTCTGACTAAGAAACCTACAGTTGGAATTGTGAAAACTCTGTTGGGTAAAGCAAATGAGGCAATGTCCCTTTTTTCTCCAAAGAACTGTAACAAACAACTTGAAAATTGAAGTATTTCTCTTAAATATAAAAATTTTGGTCAACATAGAACATTTTGGTACCTATTAATATTCAGATTATTCCAAATGTTAGTATTTAAAGAAAAAATATAAAAAAGCATAGTTTCTATCTCTGAGGAGTGTTTGGTTGAATTAAGGAAGTTACGCTTATTTAAAATATAGGAATAAACCACATGTGAAAAATCTGGTTTAAGAGTTGATCCATAAATTACTCATATTTTGGAATCAAAATTAGAACATAAGTTAAATGAGACCAGGAAGAAAACAATAACTTTTGCTCAGTGCATACCTTTATAGAAAATATTTGAGTATACAAACGTTTGAAATGGCTTTGCCAGGGACGTGAATGGCCTTAAGTGAATAATTTATTGGCCACCAGGAATTTCAGTTCAGGAAAAGTTAATGTACTGAAAAACACCAGTAAAATTGAATACCTTATATTTCTATGGGTCTCTTGCTTTTGTATAGGACTATACAGATTTCTATTATATATGTAAAATTATGCTAAATTGAGTCATAAAATCAAGCAGAGGAGAAACAGAATTAAACAATAAAATCGGGAATACAATCATCCTTTTAAGTTGTGTTCCAATTTTTTCTGTCATTTTTGAATCCATAAATATGGAACTCAGAAATATGGAGAACTAATTTTATATTTTCTTACTAAGAAAAATGTGATCACATCAGTTTTCTACCTAAATTTTTTTAAACTTTCTCCAAATCTTTGAGGATAAAATTGTCTTAGAACAGCTATCAAGAATATGTATGACCTTCTTATCTATCTTCTGGGCCATCCCCATCTCAAACCTCTTCCCTTAAGCTACACCTGAGCACACAAGCCTTCATTTTATCTCCCTTGTATGTGATGTTTCTTTATCTCATACAACTTTCAAATTATTTTCTTTCTCTTTAACTTATATGTATATATGACTAATATGTACCTTGGAGAATTCCTATTTATGCTTTGAATTTGACTGTATAACTCTTTGATTTCTTTTCCTAGATGGTGGCATCTTTCCCCAGATTTTAGAAGTTTCCAACCATTATTTATTTAAATATGCTTTCTGGTCACTTTTCTAGTTCTAAAACTCCTGTTGTCAAAAAATTAGGTCTCTTAATGGTATCCCAATATTCCAAAAGACTTTCTTCATTCTTTTTAAATTCTTTTTTCTCCTCTTACTAAATAATTTCAAATGTCCTGTTTTAGAGCTTACTAATTATTTATTCTGCTCAAGTGAGCCTGCTATTAAAGTTTTCTATTGCATTTTTAATTCAATCATTTATTCTTTATTTCTAGAATTTCTATTTGTGTTTTTTGTTTGTTTGTTTCTATTTCTTAGTAAAACTTCTCTATTTTGTGTGTATTGTTTTTCAATTTTCATTTAATTATTAACTCATATGTTCTTGTAGTTCATTGAATTTCAGGAGTATTATTCTAATTCATTGTAGTTTCATAGATCTCCATAGATTCAGGTTCTCTAGGTATCTGGATCCCTGTCTTTGCACTGATTTGAATGTGGCTACTGGCTTTGCTTTGTGGCTGGGCTAAGTTGTTGCTTGCTACCTATGATTGGGCTCTACCATAGGTAGATACACTGAACTATTATCACAATCTGTGAGCTGATTGCTACAGGTTCTATTTCTTTGCTTTGATTCTGCCCTAGCCAAGTGGTCTAGCCCTGACATTAAACCCTATATCCTTATTAAATGAGACATAATATGTTTCTTGGAACATCACAAAATGCCAGGAAGCTGGATGTCTGCTTACATTTCCCTTGTCACACTGTAGAAACCATGAGCCAGAGGAATCCTCTCTGTGGGGCACTTGGTCCATTTTGAGGAGGAAGAGGGGCACTGTGGTAAGTAAGACCATTTCTCTTACTTTCTTTTGCAGTGTTTGTTCAGTTCTGTGGTCTACATAGATGTCTCAGGCTTATTCCCAAATTTGGGGGTTTTCACAGGTATGTTCTTTGTGAGTAAGTGCTAGCTGAACTTCTGGTGGGGAATAATGAAACTTGAGATCTCCTATTCTGTATCTTGCTTCAAAATTTATTCATTTTTCTGAAGATAAAATTTAGGGTTGTAATTTTCATCTTTTCTCCCTCTTTTTCTTTCTTATTTTATCTTTCTCTTTCTTGGGTATTCAACAGGTTGTCATAAATGAAGTAGTTTGTTTCTTTGTATACATGTATAGATTATAAGATGTATAAGCATCTTTAAATTTTTTAAGGATTATCATATTACTGTCTAAAGTGGTTGAACTAGTGTATAGTTGCCTTAGTAGAATAAAAAGAGTGTTTCTTTGCATTTTTGTTTACACTTAGTGTGAAATGTTCTTACTAGGCATTTAGTCACATTCTATAAATTCTAAAAAATCTGACCTTATTTCAAATGATTATTAGACTCTTCTATGAACTACTCAATTAAATATTTTTCTTGTTTATTGGGCTGACATTTTGTTAATTAATATTAAGCTTTAAAATGTTATAAAGAGGACTTCCAGCAACATGGTGACGGAACAGGTCGGACTGTGAGAGTCTCCACAAAAGCCAGTGCCCATACTCTGCATGAGTATGTGTGTGCCAGTTGGTGAGTGAAAGCTCATCTGTGGGGAGACTCGGGTTTCTGCACCCAGGTCTCTCCTCTGAAGGTGACTGCAACCTCCCACTGTCCTGAGATTGGAGTCATGGGGAAGCAGGATTGTCTGCCATTCTCAGGACTCTCCTGAGAAAAGCCTGCCTAATACACCTGAATCTCATTGCCTAGGGCCTGGCCCACACCATCATCTGTGACAGTAAAGTGGCGGGAACCCTGATCCCATCCATGGAGAGAGACGATGAGAGAGAGACAATTGGAGAGAGTTGGAGAGGAGCTCCAACCCCATGAGGAAACACCAACTTTAGCCATTTTCTTTGTCCTGGGACCAGGCAGAGACCTGCATTGTCCTGCCCAGCTCTACCCAGACTCCAGTTTGGGACCTATGGCAATCTCATCAAACTCGGAGAGACAGAAGCCCCACCCTCATGTAGGATCGGACACAGACATGTCAGATCTGAGTGGGAGACGTGACAGGCAGCAAGCTGGGTGAGTCCAGATCTGATACACCCTCCTTCCACAGTAGGCCTGGGGTATCTGACCTGGGCTGAGAGCAACTCTATCCGCCTATGCTGAGAGCAGAGGAAAGGGACTAGAGATCAGCACTGAGAGGAAGTTGGATTTATAAGAATCAGCTCAGAGCAAGTTTGTTTTTTTTTTTGGTCTGTTTGTTTTGCTCATTTTTGCTTGTTTGTTTTCTGTTTTAGTTTTTTTCTCTCTCTCTTTTAGTTTTCAATAACATTTTAGTACTTGCTTTGCTACTGTTATTTTATTGCTTTTTTAAAGACTTCCTATCTGAATATGAGTATTTTTGAGGAAGAGTACATAATAGGAGGGTTTTTGTCAGCTTGTGTATTTGTATGATTATCTGTATGTTTTAGTTTTTTTAAAATTCTTTTCTGTTTTTGTTTGTGTCTCTTTTCATTTATTAGTTGGTACATCTGTCTATCTGTCTATTTTCCCTCTTATTCCACTCTCTCCACCTTCCTCTCACCCCCCTTCCTTTTTCCATTCTTTTCTTTTTTCTTGCCTCATTTTGCTTTCAGGAAGCAAACCTATACCCCTACTGCATGGACAGATTGTAAGGCAGTGGGGAGTGGGTTCCAGCCCACACACCTGTCAATGGATACTAAGATCTGCAGATAGGTTCTGAATCACAGCTCCCCCCTCAATTAAATCTCAAAACTGCAAAAAATACAACTTATGACCACGGTGCTGCTTCTGAATTGAACAAAGCCAGAAGATTCACAAATGGAATAATAGAAGATTGAGCAAACAGAAGTAAAAACTACTCCCCCAACATCCCTGAACAACAGAATTAAAGAAAAGGGAGGAAAAGGAGAGAGGAAATTCTACATAAATTAAGAAAAACCAAAAGAAGAATATGGGTCTCACACAGACTCCTGTGATGTCAGACAGAGAATATAGACTTCAGGACACAAACAATGAAGAGTTCCCAGAATGACAGGTCTCAAACTACAAACTCAGATATCAAGACATTAATAGAGAGAATAAATAGAATTGAGGAGAGAGAAGATGAAAGAATGAAGGAGTTGATAACTGAGATAACAGCAATAAAGAAAACTGCAAATGAAATAAGCAACAAACTGATAAACATGGAAAGCAGAATTAGCCAAGCAGAAGAAAGAATCTCAGAACTTGAAAACCAAAATATGGAACTAACCCAAACTGTCAAAAACATAGAAAAGAATCTTAAAAAGACAAAGCAAAAACTTCAATAGATGAGCAATTATTTCAAGAGGCTGAACCTAAGATTAATTGGACTTCCTGAGGCAGAAAGAGAGACAGACCACCCTGGAACAAATATTCCATGAAATTATCCAAGAAAATTTTCCTCATCTCATCAGTGACAGGACCATTCAAACAGATTCAGAGAACTCCTGCAAGATGACAAATGAGTAGACCACTCCAAAACATAATAATTTTCCAACACAAAGTAGGTATAAAAGAAAAAATCCTAAAGGCAGCAAGAGAAAAAGGTCAGAGTACATACAGGGGAAGACTAATTAGAATAGCATCAGGCATATCCACAGAAACACTTCAGACAAGGAGAGTCTGAAGCCCAATCTTCAAAGTTCTCAAAGATAAACAATTTCAATAAAAAATTGTCTACCCAACTAAGCTATGCTTCATCTGTGATGGAGATTTAAAATCTTTTCCAAACATTTAATCCTTAAGAGCTTATGCTGTCTCCAGACCAGCTCTATAAGAAACATTTAAGAGAGTATTAATCACAAAAGAAAGGAAGAAAAGAATGACAACCTTTCACAAGAATGCAGGAAAAAGATTGAAAACAAACATGAATCAACCCAAAAATCAAAAGAAAGAAAATAAACAAATAACAACAACAATAAACTCTATAAGAACCTCATGACAGGGATAAACTCTCACATTTCAATAACTAGCCTGAATGTGAATGCTCTAAATGCACTACTGAAAAGACACAGAATGGAAAAAATGGATAAAAGATCATGAGGCAGCAATATATTGTCCCCAAGAAACTCATCTCAGCAGAAAGGACACTCACAGACTCAACATAAGAGGATGGGAAATAAAATTTCAGGTGAACAAAACACAAAAGAAAGCAGGAGTCACAATCTTAATATCAGACAATACACTTTATGCTATCAAAAATTTAAAAAGATACAAAAAGATACAAAATGTCACTACATAATTTTAAAAGGTTTAATCCATCAAAAAGAAATATTCATCCTAAACATATATGTACCCAACATAGGAGCACCAACCTTCATAAAGCAGTTTCTAGGCAAACTTTTAAAAGATATTGACCCTGATGCTACCAATAGCCGGGGACTTAAATACCCCATTCATGACCCTAGACAGATCATCAAGACAAAAGATCAACAAGGAGATACAGAATCTTAACTTGATGCTTGACCAAATGGACTTAACTGATAACTACAGAATATTCTACCCCAAAACCACAGAATATAATTCTACTCTTCACGACATGGAACATACTCTAAGATTGATGACATCTTCGGTCATAAATCATGTATAAACAAATTTCACAAGGGTGAAATCCTGCCACACACCTTCTCAGACCACAGTGGAATAAAAATAAATATCAACACCAACAAAGCTCCCCACAACACCAAAAGACATGAACATTAAACAGCATGATGCTCAGCAACCCTTGGGTAAACATAGAAATCAAAATAGATATTAAAAGTTTCCTGGAAACAAATGAAATGAAGAAACATCTTACCAAAACTTTTGGGATACCATGAAAACAGTACTAAGAGGGGAATTAATATCTCTGCAAACACATATGAAGAAAATGGAAAGATCACAAGTTAACAGGCTAACAAATCACCTAAGGAAGCTGGAAAAGCAAGACCACCAAAACCCTAACTTCAGCAGAAGAATCCAGATCACCAAAATAAAAGCCCAACTTAGGCACATAGAAGACAAAAAGAGAACATGAAAAACCAATGAAACAAAAAGCTGCTTCTTTGAAAGGATAAACAAGATTGATGATCCCCTAGCTAGACTGACCAAGAAAAAGAGAGAAAAAGCCCAAATAAACACAATCAGTAATGCAAAAACTCAAGTCACAACTGACCCCAAAGAAATACAAAAGATTATTAGAGACTGCTATGTACACTTATATGGAAACAAACTTGAAACCTAAAGGAAATGGAGAACTTTCTGACACAACACAACCTCCTCAAGTTGAAACAAAAATAGATTGAGATCCTAAACAGACCAATAACAACCCAGGAAATTGACTCTGTCATAAGACAATTACCTACAAAAAAAGCCCTGCGCCAGGTGGCTTTCCAGCAGAATTCTACAAAACATAAAAGGAGGAATTGGTACAATACTATTGAAAGTATTCCAGGCAGTTGAGAAAGATGGAACTCTTCACAATCATTTTACAAAGCTAATATACATTGACACCCAAACCAGGTAAAGATCCAACAGAGAAGGAGAACTACAGGCCTATATCCTTGAACATTGATGCTAAAATTCTCAATAAGAGCCTAGCAAATCAGATTCAACAACACGTCTCAAAAATCATCCAGCAAAACCAAGAAGTAGGCTTCATCCCGGGATTCAGGGCTCATTCAACATTCATAAGATTGTAAACATAATTAAATACATCAACTGATATAAAACAAAAACCACAAGATTATATTATTAGACATGGAAAAGGCTTTTGATAAAATCCAGCACTCCTTGATAAAAACCCTCGAACATCCAGACATAGATGGAACATACCTCAAAATATTAAGAACCATTTACAAGAAGCCCACAGCCAGTATACTGCTAAACAGACAGAAATTTGAACCATTTTTCCTGAAAACTGGAACAAGACAAGGATGTCCACTCTCATCCCTTCTTTTAAACATAGTTTTGGAAGTTCTAGCTAGAGCAATCAAACAAGAGAAGGATATCAGGTGTAACCAAATAGGAAAATATGAAGTCAAGTTATCCCTCTTTACAGATGATATTATTCTATACCTCCAAAAGTCAAGAGAATCTGCCAAAAACCTTCTTGCACTGATAAAGGACTTTGACAAAGTCCAGGGTATAAAATCAATGAGCAAAAGACAGTCACATTTCTATACACCAACAACAAAGAAACAGAAACCCAAACAAAAAGCACAATCCCATTCATAATAGCCAGAAAAAAAAATTGAGTACCTTGGCATCTTCCTAACCAGTGATGTGAAAAACCTTTACAACAACAACTAAAAAACACTGCTCAAGACAATCAAAAATGACACAAACAAATGGAAAAATATTTCATGTTCATGGATTGGAAGAATCAACAGTGTTAAGATGTCCATCCTACCCAAGGCAATCTACCAATTTAATGTAATACCCATTAAATTGACAGCAGCATTCTTTTCAGAACTGGACACAACAATACAGGAATTCATATGGAAACATAAACTACCACAAATCACCAAAATAATCCTCAGCAAAAGAGGTAGAGCAGGAGGTATCACACTCCCAGACTTTAAAATCTATTATAAAACTATACTAATCAAAACAGCCTGATAGTGATACAAGAGCAGTCATATAAACCAATGAAACAGGATAGAGACTACAGAAGCAAAACCTCAGTTTCTTAGCCAACTCATCTTTGACAAAAGCCTCCAACTGAGGAGAGGAGAACCTTTTCAATAAATGGTTCTAGGAAAACTGGCTGATCACAAGCAGAAGATTAAAGCAAGTTCCCTACCTATCACCATACACAAAAATCAACTCTAAATGGATCAATATCCAAATGTAAAACCTCAAACTATAAGAACCTTAGAAAATGCAGGAGACACCCTTATGGAAATTGTAACTGGCAACCAATTTCTGATCAAAACTTCAAGTGCCCATGCCATAAGAGATAACATAGACAAGTGGGATCCCATCAAACTGACAAGCCTCTGCAAACCAAAGAAACCATCACAGGAGCGGGGAGACAGCCCACATACTGGGAAAAAATATTTGCCTACTGTATGTCGGACAAAGACCTAACATCTGTGATCTACAAGGAACTCAAATGTGCCAAAAAGAAAAAAACAGCCCCATTACAAAGTGCATAAAAGATATGAATAGACAGTTCTCAAAAGACATACAAGCAGCCAACAGATACATGAAAAAATGCTCAACCTCCTAGTCATCAAAGAAATGCAAATTAAAAGTACACTGAGATACCACCTAACTCCAGTCAGAATGGCTATCATCAATAACTCAAAAAACAACAGATGCTGGAGAGGATGCAGTGAAAAGGGAACACTTCTACATTGTTGATGGGAGTGTAAACTGGTACAGCCTCTGTGGAAAACAATGTGGGGATTCCTAAAAGATCTAAAAGTTGACCTTCCATATGACCCCACAATCCCCCTACTGAGAATATACCTTGAAGAACTCAAAACACTCTATAAAAAAGATACCTGCACATGTATGTTTATTGCAGCATTGTTCACAATAGCAAGAACTTGTTATCAACCATGCTGCCCATCAAAAGAGGACTGGATAAAAAAATGTGGCACATATACACGATGGAATATTATGTAGCCATAAAGAAATCATGAACTTCACAGCAACCTGTATGGACTTAGAGTCTATAATACTGAATGATCTTTCACAGAAACAAAGAACTGAGTATCATTTGTTCTCACTCATAAGCGAACCTTAAACAATTATTGTAATACTATAAGAAAAGGATTGAGCCGGGCTCGGTGGCTCAGCCTGTAATCCCGCGCCTTTGGGAGGCTGAGGTGAGTGGATTGCCTGAGCCCGTGTGTTCGAGACCCGCCTGGGCAGCAAGACCTCATCTCTACAATAAATCAAAAAAATCAGCTGGGCATGGTAGCGTATGCCTGTAATTCCGGCTACTTGGAAAGCTGAGGCGGAGGATCGCCG
>NW_007248734.1:948510-1023526 GCF_000164805.1 Carlito syrichta
ACTCCAACTCAAAAAAAAAAAAAAAAAAAAAAAAGAAAAGGATTGGCAGTAGAGGGAAACTGCCATGAGGGGAGTTGGGAAGCAGGGTTGGCAGTAGTGGGAATCTGCCTGAGAAAGGCAGGGGACACACATCATCAACAATAGTACCTGCATAATGAACATTTGTATACCTAACCCTGAACTGTATCCCACATCTTCCAAATAAAATTAATTAAAAGAAAAAAAAAAGAAATAATCTAGTCACACAAAAATGTTTTTAAAGTTATAAATACAAATTCTTATAAATATATTGGAATATAAAATTAATTTTCAGCTTTCCAGTATCTTTTTATGATGATAAATTTTGTTTAATTATAATGCAATTAAAACATCAATATTCTTCAAAGTTTGCTTTTAATGCCTCACTTAAGTAATTCCTCATTTAATAAAAATATCCTCTTATATTTTCTTCCTAAGTTTAAAATTGATTTTTAATAAATGCAAATCAAAACCACAATGAGACACTATCTAACACCAGTCAGATTATTAATAACAAGTGAAAGAAACAACAGATGTTGACAAGTTTATGGAGAACAGGGAATTCTCCTAAACTGTTAGTGACAATGTTAGCTAGTTCAGCTCCTGTGGATAGCATTTTACAGATTTTTCAGAGAGCTAAAAATAGATTTTCTGTTTTTAGAAATCCCCCTACTGGATAAAGGAAGCATACAGTTTTCTACCAAAAAATACATCTGTACTCATATATTTAATGCAGCACTATTCATAATAGAAAAAACATGGAACCAACCCAGTTGTCCATCAACAATGAGTTGGTTCAACAGAATGTGGTGAATGTACACCAGGGAACATATACACTCTGTGGTAAATACACTCTCTGCAGCCACAAAAAAAGAGTGAAATCATGTCCTTCGAAACAACGTGAATGCGGCTGGAGGTTCTCATTCTAATTGAATTAACACAGAAACAGAAAACCTAACATTGCCTGTTCTCATTTATAAGTGGAAGCTAAACACTGAATACACATAGGCAGGAGGCTACAAACCACAGACACTGGATACTAAACAGGAGATTTAAGAAAAGCGAGGAAGTAAGGGGGGAGGTAGGATTTTAAAACCACCTGTTGTGTATGCTCACCACCTGGATGACTGACTCAATAGAAGTCTAGACCATACCATCACACAATATATTCATGTAACAAACCTGCACATGTACGCGTTGAATCCAAAATAGAAAAATAAAATAAAACGTGTCTTTAAAATGAAGGATTTTCATATGTATGATGTAACATATTAATTAAGCCCCACAGGGATAATCTATTTTTAAGAAACATTTTATCCATAGTACATGTTTTCACATGTATCTGCATTGCCTGCTATATCATACTTCATTTCTTTATAAGCATAGGTTTCTTCCTGCATTGTCTATTCAGTTATTTTTTCTAATTATCTCTTCATTGGCTAACGTGCTATTTTAAATTATTAACCATTTTTATATTTAAAGACAAAACCTTGATATGTTGCCCCAGCTAGACTGAAACACCTGGGCTCAAGGGATCCTCCCACCTCAACTTTCCTAGTAACTATGATTACAGGTATGAGCTGTCAATACTCTATTTTTAATTATTGCGCCTTAATATCTTATGGGGCAAGTCCCTCCAACTTACCCCTCTTTTCCAAAATTAACATGGCCCTTCTTGCTCCTTTGTTTTTCCCTTTAAAGTTAGGAGCAGCTTGTCAAACTTTATTAAAAATAGCAAAACATTTTTTATTGAAATTGCAAAAACAATCTAATTAACACCTAATTATCTTTTGCATTTCACCATCCTATTTGAATTAATATTCCATTACTTCTCCAATAATACTATATCATTTTATGGTATTATTTTATTGAAATATACCTTGGCTTTATCACACTTAACTAGAATTGCATTTCTAGATTTGTTTCTAGAATTGTTTATGCCTTTTCCTCTATTAATTATAATTGTAATAATAATAATAACATAAGCACTAATACTTAGTCAACACACACATATGTACAAACTAAGATAATTTCAGAAATAAAGCATTATACTGTAGAGACTTAAGTTACTGTCTTAGCAGACAGATTATTCAGAGTGGACATACCTTCCAGAGACAATCTGGGAGCCACAGATATTAAATAATGTAATCAGCTGATTCCTAAATTTTTATTTGGATATATATGTCTACCAATCAAGTGAAAGAAGCCGAATAAAAAAGTAATCATGTTGTATTACATTTTTATATTGATTTCATTTTTGAGAGATAGATCTCTACTATCTGTCTATATATCTAATATCTACAGTTTGAATATGAAAGTGCATATTAATTTAGTAAAGCATGAAAGTATGCCCCAAAGGAAGTTTTTTTTCAAGCAATGGAAACTAAGGTTTGATTTCTCTTCATGCATAGAGCAGCTGCTACTTTGTTTCCTGCAATTAGCTATTAAAAAACTAAATGTTAGAGGTAGGAACCTCCACAGTTACATTTTCAAAATTAAGTTTTCACTTTTATTCATTTTGAAGATTTTGTGTTCCCTAAATTCCATGTCTTTATCTTCTGATCCAATCAGATTTTCATCTTTCTGTAAAGCAACACAAAGAAACAATCATTTATAATTTCCCAGACTGTCTTTCTCAAAGAAAAATGTAATTTCCCCACTAGTTTTTTCTTTTCATATTTTTCCCCAAAAGGATCTTTAAAAAATGGCACCAACTTCCATGTATGCAAATGCTGTGCTCACTGGTGATTTCTTTTGGACATCTTTAACTTAAATGGTAAAATATATATTAAAGAAATTTAAAGAACAATATTATTATACAGTGAAATGCAATAGAGATGGAGTTTTTTAAGATGCAAAAACATATAGAGCTGCCATACCTACTTATACTAAAAAGACGTGAGAAAAACGTAGACTGCCTCCTGAGCTTTCAAAAACCATCAGACACTCAATATGTAGTAATGACTGAACATATTCACTGTACTTAAGGCCTATATAAAAAGAAGTGTCTAGAGAAATTTGAATTAAAGAAGATTCTGTGAAATTTGCCTAAGTACAGAATGCACATCTATTTTGAATTTTCTTGCTTTTATTTAAGACAAGTGGCAGATAATTTCACAGCTGTCAGTTAATGCACATAATGAATGCCTTATAAAAGGATGAAAGCATGGAGTTATATTCATGTTCCCAAGTCTGTAAAATAAATTCAGAAAGATGTCAAGATCTGGTATGTAATGAAAAATGCAAGAACATTTTGGTTTAGCAGTCTGTGGGGGCGGGCTGGGGTGAATGTGGGCGTGAATATTCACCCCTTGTCTCTCTATAAATTAAATCAATAGAAAAGTAGGCAAAATGGTAACTGTCTTAATACTTAGATTTTTGCAAAATTTTATCAAGACTTTATTATATGGCACTTTTACTTGACATGGGGACCAAGTTTAATTAACTGCTTGGAAATACTTCATCTTTTAAATTTAATATTAAATTCTGGCATTCTGTAGCTTTTAGATTATGTGGAATTTTAAAATCTAAACACAATGCATAAGAACATTTCCCAACTGGAAAAAAAGAAGATATAATGATACTACTAAAAAAGAACTCCATAATGCTAACATTGGGTAAGTTTAAAAAGTCTAAGCATTATCCATCTTGTCTCTTATAATGGCATTATATAAAATTGTACCAGAATTACTTCTTGATTTCTGAAAATGAAATACCTAGGCCTCATTCATTAACAGTGTTGTGATAATCATTGAATTAGCTTAAAAAGTGAATCAATAAATAGAACATATAAGTCTGTGACATTAGACTTGGCTCAACTTAAAACAACACCATAAAATGTATATATTTTCAACAAGATATGTAATCACATACTTAAAACATATCATTCTATTTGGATAGAATGATAACTCCCTTTCTTATTTCTTTTGGTTTGCTTATGTGCACTTCTCTGAAAATCAGTATGGCTTTGAAGTCTTAAACTTCATCTTTGACCTGGTGTTATAATCTAGCCTAATGAAAGAAGGAAGCTAATATCAATCCATACATTATTTTAGAGTTTTATTTTTTTCTACTAAACATTTAAAGAAGAGATCATTTTAAACTTTTTCAGAAAATAGGGTAATACAATACACTTTTTAATACATTTTAAGATATAATCATCACTCTCGTAATAAAACCAAACAAACAAATATTCTTGGGTCAGGACTTTATTAGTCACAGCAATAGAAGTATCCAAAGCACTGGCATATTTATGTCAGTCCCCAAAGTTCTAACCCCAAAAGGTGATAAAAGGAGGGCCAGGTGTCACCAGTACATGCAGTAGGTTAGGTTACATTGTAAGAGATGACTACTGAGCTTACAGAATCTGAATCTTTTATAACAGACAGTGAGCATTCTTGCCCTTTGCGCCATAGGTAGGCACTATCTCTACTAAGAGTATAAGCTAAATAGTTTATTTTTGCTCTGGAGAAAGATACTATCTCTTATCTTCTAATACTGCTTTACAAATGCTTTTGAAATGTTAAAATGGAACAATGATAGTCTAATTTTCAGCTTTTAAAACATGCAAAAATGTGAGTGATGCAGGGGAATTGTTCTTCAATATTATCAGAAGTTATTATAAAGTACAGTGAATAAGATTGTCTGGTTGGGCACAGTGGCTCATACCTATAATCCCAACACTGGGAAGCTGAGGTGAGAGGATTGTCTGAGCCCACAGGTTCAAGACCAGTCTGGCCAAAGTGGGGAGATCTCATCTCTACAATAAATTAAAAAATTATCTAGGTGTGATGGTGCGTGCCTGTAGTTCCAGCTACTTGGAAAGCTGACGTGGGAGGATCACATGAGCACAGCAGATCATGGCTGCGGTGGCTGTCAGCATGCCACTACCCTCCAACCTGGGCAACAGAGTGAGACTCCAACTCAAAAAAAAAAAAAAAAAAGATTGTCTGATATAGGTTAAAGAACAGCTAAATAAGCCAAGGAACTAAGTCGAGCAAGAAATCTACATACACAGTTACTTTACAAATGTGCCACTATATTGAGAGTGTATTCAAGAAAGACAACCTTGTCAATAAATTGTTTTGTTAACTAAATATTCATATGGAAAACTATGAATGAATGTGTATGTGCACGTGCACACATACACATGTTACAAACAAATATTTATATTTATGTATATGTATGTATATTTATTTATTTATTTATTTTGAGTTGGAGTCTCTCCCTGTTGCCAGAATGGAGTGCAGTGGCCACTTCCAGCCACCACAGCCTCGATCTGCTGGGCTCCAGCGATCCTTCCGCCTCAGCCTTCCAAGTAGCTGGAACTACAGGCACGCACTACCATGCCCAACTAATTTTTGATTTATTGTAGAGATGAGGTCTCACCAAGTTGCCCAGGTGGGTCTAGAACCTGCAGGCTCAGGCAGTCCACTCACCTCAACCTCTACTTTATATACACACATACACACACGCAGATACTCACACAACAGTCTTCACTATATATTATTCATACCCACACAATTAATTTAAGATAAGTGTATATTTAAAATGGGAGTTAAAAAAATCACTTCTGTATTACACAGCCATAAACAAGGACAAAATTATGAACTTCGCGGCAACTTGGATGGACTTCTGAGTGATCTATCACAGAAACAAAGAACTGAGTACCACATATTCTCACTCATAAGTGGACCTTGTACAATTATCATAATACTACAAGAAAGGGATTGGCAGTAGTGAGAAACTGCCAAGGGAGGGAGGACGGCACACCTCATCAACAAGGGTACCTGCATTTGTATACCTGACCCTGAATTGTACCCCACATTTAAAAAACCAAATGTAAATAAATAAATAAATCTAAGAAAAAAACACACTTCTGGGTAATAACAGAGAAAAATATTTTTATACCTAGAATTTTTAAACATCTCAGAAGATTGACAGGTTTGGACAATGACAGAATTTCATTTTGTTGCCTCCTTTGGAAATTTTCTGCATATTCCTGCCTCGGTATGTTTGAGTTAACTTAGTGGCAGGAGAGTTTAATACTAGTCAATGTGTTTTAGAATATCCCTTTTTCTAACAAAGTCACTTACCAAAGCTAAGAAGATCCATTCTCGGAAGTTTTATGCATTTTTACATAGTCTCATATGTTCTTACATAGTCTTACATATGTTTCCTGTTTCCCTGTCCTTATAACTAAAGGAAATATTACTAAAGCAGTCTTTCTTTCTGTTGAAATGTTGGCCAGTGTGCATGCAATGTATTTATGCCCAGTGAAATCTGTGTGATATAATAACAAGAGATTGTGATCACTCTATTTCTTCTCTGCTTGCAAGATGTTCCCAATAAGTTATATATCTGCTTTTATGGCACTGTTGTTTTGTGTCTGAAAGTTCCTTTTGAAGACACTAATTGAACATGAAGGGACATATTCCACTTTTCAAGATGCTATGAGTTATGAGTTATGATCCATTCATGGGTGACTACAATTTCTTTCTAAGTTTAGTTACATGTCACCCTCTGCTAGTCTTGGAGGAAGTGGGCTGACTGTGAAGTGAGCTAGCCTCACTCCTTAAAGATGCTGCCAAGATGTCTGTTATAATTTCTAAAGGAATCAGTTTGCCAAGAAAACTATCAAGTAGCCACCTAGTCTGCTAGCCCAATACCCAGTAAGGACTCAAAAATGTCAGCTTTATCTTGAATCCCTTAAACAGGCTGGCAGCAGAAGTGTCTGTCAATCATAAAGTCTTTAGACAAGTGATTTATTTAAAAGACATGTAGTTTTTTTTATTTTAGAGAAATTTTAGAAGTCTCATGCCTCTTTTGAGTCTAGTATATTGAATACTAAGAGCAGAAGCTGAAATTGTTGGGGGGAAAAAGTCACAGGAAATAAAATGATCCTCATGTTCAATAGTTTGAATGTGATGCTTCAACTCCAAAGACTCACTATCAACGTCAGAAAAAATGTCTCTTTTGTGCTCATGTTGACCATAAAAAAAACTACTCTAGATGACTTTCTTATATCAAGTAATGGGACAACCTCCAGGTACCTGGAAGACAAGCTTCGTAGCTCCTGTGATATTACAGCTCAGAGAGTTGAGAAGATGATGTATACAGTATCACAAACATTCGATTCTCTTTCATCAGAAACCCAGGCACTGCAAGTCACTTTTGTAAAATTTAGTGTTGGAAAAACTCCTCCTGTTATAATCTTTGTTTCAAAAATATTTGCAGTGTTACTGAGGCAAATGTTCTCTAAAATTCATATAGAAACACAAAGGGCAAGTAATAGCCAGGAGACATCTGAATAAGTGTCAATTAGGATGCTTAAAAATAGAAAAAATAAGCAGCTACAGGAGATCACTATGAAACACACTGCTGTTTCATTATTTTATGCAAAAAGTCAAGTTGTTCAGGCTTAGATGCAGGTGGAGACCACTGACTGGCTAGAGGGCTGAAAGACAGGCAGTTTGCATCTGTCCCTTAGTCTTAAACATATTAAACATATTTTAGAACATATTAATATTTTCTTAGAGATGCTTTTTACTCCTGAAGTTCTGGAATAAAGAGTAGAGAGAGAGAGAGAGACTAAATTACAAGTGGATCCAAATTCTAAAGAAGAAGAGCAAGTATCTGACTGGAGCATTGGATTGGAGGTAACAAATTATTCTAATTTTTACCTCTTCCCAGATAGAGAAATGTGATGTTTACCAGTGCAATATATGGGTATGACTATAGACTTGAACAAGTTAATAAAATCTACAGTCAAAAAATGACACCAAAAAGGAATTTCGACTGGAAACTTATAAAGATATAAGTTTATACATGAGGGGTCTTCAAAATACTTATAGAAAAAACTATACACGAATTTCAAACTTTTTATTATAAGATGTCAGAACAAAAATCTAGTTTGAGTCACGAGGGAAGTTAAGACAACACAGCTAACAAAGAGTGCCTATTAGAACAATATGAAATCTACTAAAATTGAAGCAGGAACAAACATCAAATTTGTGGTGAACACTGGAGTGAAGAATGGTCAAATTATAGATATTTTATTTTTAAAAAATCCCTCCCCCCACCAAAAAAGAAATCTGCAGTTTGCAAAGGGACAACTTGCTTTAGAAAGGGATGAGCTGATGTTGGAAATGAATCCTGTATTGGCAGAGTTTTCACATCAATTTGCAAGAAAAAAATTTAATCTTGTTCATGCCCTAATTGAAGAGAACCAATGATTAATAGCAAAAACAATAGCCAACATCATATACACCTCAACTGTGTTCAGTTTACACGATTCTGATGGAAAATTGAAGTTGAGCAAACTTGCCATTTGATGGGTACCAAAACTGTTGCATCAGATCAGTTGCAAGCAAGAGTAGAACTTTCAATAGAATTTTTTCTTTCAATACTTCTTTAAAAAATTGTAACAGGCGATTAAACATGGTTATCAAGAGACAGAAGTGGTCAAGTCAAAAGCAGATCAGTCAAGGCAAAGGTCATGGCAATCATTTTTGTTGGAATGTCCAAGGCACCTTGGTCCTTGAGACTTTTTTGTTTCTTAAAAACTTATTTAAAGGGCACTCATTTTTCTTCAGACAATAATGTAAAAAAGACTGAATTGACATGGCTAAATTCACAGAATTCCAGTTGTTTAGCAATGGGCTAAATGGCTGGTATCATCACCTACAAAAGCATCTTTAACTTTTTGTAGCTTATGTTAAGAATTAAAGTCTATATGTATTTTCTATTTTTATCTTTTAACTCAATTATTCTACAAAATTTTGAAGTTCCATTTCATAAATGGTAAGAAAATTATAAAATTTGATTATTCAAGAGGAAATAAACCTTTAAAGTTGATCCTGAAAAAATATATGGAGTTTATATCATGCTGTCTTGAAAAAGAACAACAACAAAACTGTTTAATAAATTAGTGAATTCTTTAGGATTAAAAATTAGAGCCCAGGAGACATGTCACTCAGATTCTAAAATTCAGATCAACGTCATTTTCAGTTTGTGGTCACCCAAATCCCAACCTCTTCTTGTTATTATGTGTAAGATGCTTCATAGCTCCCTTGATATTACAGCTGAGGAAGTTGAGAAGATGATGTACACAGTATCACAAACATTTGATTCTCTTTCATCAGAAGCCCAGGCACTGCAAGTCACCTTTATAAAATTTAGTGCTGGAAAAACTCCTACATTATAATCTTTGTTTCCAAAATATTTATAGTGTTACTGAGGCAAATGTTCTCTTATGCTCTGGCCTCAGAATAAGCCATAATCTTTCACTCAAGAACAAATTTCTAAGACACATGAGGATGTGAGGCAAAGAAACAAAGAGAAGCTGGCAGAAACTCAAGAGCAGGTACCTTTGGAACCCACCCAAAATGGAAGTGCCCTTGAACCAAATCCAAAGGGAGAAGACTCAAGAGGTAATGAGCATCAAGTGAGGACTATGATCACTAAGCCTGTACTTTATGAAGGAAACAAGCATGTGTTTATTGCATGTGACTTGAAGCTTTAAAAATATTGCCTTGAGGCCCAAGTACAGGCTTGTGAGTTTTTGCAACAGGTGCCATTGCTATTTTTTTTAGACAATCAGTTGATTTGTAAAACCCAATACAATATGAGCTCTTGATGGATATAATGGTTAATTTTAGGTATCAACTTGATTGATTTAAGGGACATCTAGAAAATGGGTAAAGCAGGCATTATTTTGGAGTGCCTCAGTGATGGCGTTTTCAGAGGATATTGGCATATGAGTCTGAGTGGATCAAGTGGTGAAAAAATGCCCTCAATTTAGGTGTGCACAATTCAATTAGATGGGGGGCTCAATAGAACAAAATCCGAGGAAAAGGTCAATTGGTCTTTCTCTTTCATGGAATGTGATATACCCTTCCTTTCTTGGCAATGAATGTCAAAACTTAAGGTTCTCCAGACTTTGGACTCCAGGACTTAGAACAGTGGAACCTTTGGTTCTCAGGCTTAAAGACTTGTACTGGGATCCCAGGGACTCCAGATTGCAGACAGCATGTTCTGGAATTTCTCAACCTTCATAATTATGTTGGCCAGTTCCCCAAATAAATCTTGTGTACCTGGATTTATATCTTATTAATTTTATCTCCCTGGACAATTCTAATGATTACAGATTTTCTTACCAGGAGTGGGTCTAGGGAAACACATATTTTAGGATTTTCTTTCATTGTTTTGGGAATTTCTGGAATTGTCTCTCTAATATGAGTAGACATAAAAATGCCAAAGACTCTACTTTTAGTAGTACAGAGATTACTGATAGTCCATGATGTGTGCTGTTTATTAAGATATGCAAAATAAATGCACTTGATACTCCTAATTTACCATTTATAAGAGCCAAGGAACTTGGTGACTTTATAAGATACTTTTGAATATTTGTGGAAATCCAAGGTATATAATTACATTCACTGGTTGCTCCCAGTAACATTGGACAAGGTGATGAAAGAAAAGTATGAGCTTAGGATTTCAATTTCCCTACTCCAGCTCTGTATAAATAGGCAAATAGTTTCTCAGTGTGTCCTGAACCAGGCTTTTCTCTTGTAGCCACATGGGTGAAATTGCTGAAAATCAAACACAAGCCTTTGTCATGAGATTGTCTGAATTACAATAAAAATTAAACTCAACCTCACAGGGTGTCTACTGTTAAAGTGAGGCCACTGGTTGAGAAAGAATGAGGTTCTGTAAATTGAACTGAGGGCATATGGGTAGACCATGATGAAGCTGAAGACACTGAGCTCCTAAATTCTAGTAAGTCTGTTGACAGTGGAAATGGTCTCTTTGCACTACAAGGCAGCAGAACCCCACAAGATTGCACTGCCTGAGGAAAAGGTAATGGCTTCCCCAAGGCAGATGCCAAACAAGAAAATGCTGATTCTCCTCAGAATCCATCCCACCACCGCTCATTACTTCTAGACCTATACTAGATTTAAGTTCTGACAGACTCCTAAAAGTGAAGTACAAATTGTGACACATTAAGGAGGTGTGCTGCACTTTACACTAACTGTTTGGGTTTTTTAATTTATAGAGACAGAAATCAGAGGAACATGTGGAAAGATAGATATTAAGAGCTTAGGCAAATGGTAGAAGAAACATAAGGTTGGATCAGGTCAAATTTGCTAATCAGAGATTATGTATTTAATGTCACTGCTCATGGAGTTAGTAGAGGCATTAACCATTTGTTTGATGGGCTGGTTGAAATATGAATCAAAAGATGATCCACCATTGAATTAGTTGGAGATGCCTGTGAGTCTCAGAGTTAATGTGGAGGAAGGAATTAAGAGGATTAAAAGAGATTGAAACGCTAGAATGGGTTTATCACTTAAAACTTACTTACCCATACAGGAAGATTCCATAATGTATAATAATATTTTGTAATCCTAAATATCTCAAAATGGAGTCACTTATGTCAAGTGATTCAGCTTAAAGGGATAAAAGTATGTATGATAACAATAAGTAATAAGAGTATGTATGGTGTACTGAGATGACAACACCAGCTGTGGCCAGGTACCCATGACAAAAAAAGTGAAACCAAAGGGTGGCTGTGATAATGGCCATGGACACTTCTGAAAAGGGCAATAAAAACAGTAAAGGCACTGCCAGCAGGCAAGATGCTTGAAGAATCTCGGCTTCTGAGAATTCTGAAGCCTTCCCTCATTGAGCAGCAGCTGCCAGAAACTCTGCCAGAGAAGAGCAGTGACAACCTCCCCCCTGCACCTCAGAGTCAATCATACTCATGATTTATCACAGAAACAAAGAGCAGAGTTTCATATGTTCTCACTCATAAACGAACAACGAACAATTATAATGCTATAAGAAAGCGATTGGCAGTAGTGGGAAACTGTCAAGGAAAAGGGTGGTGGGATTGACAGTTGAGGGAAACTGCCAGGGGAGGGAGGGACATACCTCATCAACAAGGGTACCTGCATGATCAATGTTCATATACCTAACCCTGAAATATACCCCACATCTTTAAAATAACAATTACAAAAAAGAAACTCAGACAGCATTCAGGTCTCCTGAGCTAATATATTTACATGATTGTTTGTGTGTGAAAGTGTGGCAATAAACTGTGAATCTGAGAGTATCTAATTGGCCACTGAGTCAACGTAAAGCCTCCTGCTCCCACTTTCCGGGTTGGAATTAGCTCACCAAGTTGATTTAAATCTGATACAATAGACCAAAAGACATACTTTTCACCAATATTATAAAAAAATCCAAATTTATGAGGGGAGCTCCAGCATCCCTGAAGAGTTCAATGATTACTCTTCTCTGTAAACAGGGTTTTAAAGTGGGGACTTTGGTCACTTAGTTGAAAATTTAAAATGCTACAGTAATAATTGATTCCCAAGGTGGCAGAGGCCAAGTGGCAGCACTCAATCATCAAAGACAGGGTAGACTTGGTATCACAATAGAGAGTAGAGGAAAAGCAATAATTAGAATTGTCTGACATACAAATCTAGGGCATTGGCTAGTTAATCATAGAATCCCTAAAAGTGAAATGGATAGGAAGTGTACCACATTTTTACTTGAACACTATAAACAGAAAACATTTAAGTGACGTAAACAAACATCTAACCAGAATAATAAAAAGAGAGAATCATATTTCTGAAATAATTCCTAGACTAAAGTCAGATTACAGACCCAGAATCCTTAGGATAAAGGGTAGGCCGGATCCTCTCCAAGAAGGACCCCAGTATACTACTATAAATATATACTTGTAATCTTTCTTCCATCCCTCTCCAAAGGGAACTGCAGTCTTTTACCAGGGGAAAAGTAGACTAGAAAAAGAAAATAATCAAATATTTAAAGGATGACTGGACACTGGTTTTTAGCAAACATTGATTCCAGAAAACCTGAAATACAACTGTGTTCCTCTAGTCAGAGTAGAGACTTAGGGAGGTAAAGTGATCAATGGAGTTTAGCTCAGGTCTGATACATAGTGTATTCAGTGCTTCTCTGAATTTATCCTGTGGTCATTTCTCTAGCTACAGAATGCATAATTGGAATATATATAGATAATAGCTGGCAGAGTTCCTACATTAGTCCCATAACTTGTGCAGTAAGAGCTATTATAATGGGAAAGGCTGAAAGGAAGCCATCAGAGCTGCCTATACCAAGGAAAATAGTAAATCAAAAGCAACATCTCATCCCTGGAGGGACTGCAGAGATTAGTGCCATCCTAAAGGACTTGAAAGATTCAAGGGTAGTGATTTCCACCATATCCTTATTAAACTTTCCTATTTAACCTGTGCAGAAGACATATGGATCTTAGAGAATGACAGTAGATTACTGCAAGTTTAACCAAGTGGTAACTACAATTGCAACTGCTATACTAGATGTGGTTTCATTACTTGAACAAATTAACACATCTCCTTGTACCTGATATGCAGCTATTAATCTGGCAAGTGCATTTTTGCCATCCCTCTCCACAATGCCTCCCAGAAGCAGTTTGGTTTCAGCTGGCAAGGTCAGAGCACACCTGTACTCTTTTAGCTCAGGGTATATCAACTCTCCAGTCCTTTGTTGCAATTTAGTTCTCAGATACCTTCATCACCTTTCCCTTCTGCATGACATCACTCTCATCCATTAAAATGAAGACATTATGCTGATTAAAATTAGTCAGCCTGAAGTAACAACTATTATGGATGTATTGGTAAGACATTTGCATGTCAGAGAGTGGAAAACAAATCCTACCAAAATTCAGGGCCTTCTACCTCAGTAAAATTTTTAGTAATCTAGGGATTTGGAACATGTTAAGATATTCCCTGTAAGGTGAAACAGAAGTTATTGTATCTGACGGCTCCTACATCCAAAAAGATGCACAATACCTAGTGGGCCTATTTGAATTTGTGGAGGCAACACATTCCTTATTTAGGTGTTCTTTACTTAAGGCCATCTTCCAGTGATCCAAAAAGCTGCTAGTTTTTAGTGGGGTACAGAACAAGAGAAGATTTGCAACATGTTCAGGCTGCTATGCAAGCCATATTGCCACTAGGATCATATGATTTGGTAGATCCAAGGGCATTTGAGGTGTCAGCATCAGATAGAGATGTCTCCATAGGTGAATCATAGTGGAGGCCCTTAGGATCTAGGAGTAAAGTCCTGCCATCATTAAGAGATAATTACTTTTTTTGAGAGACACTTTGTGGCCTACTACAGGGTCTTAGCAGAAACTAAATGCTTGACAATGGGTCAACAAGTCACCATGTAATCTGTGCAGCCCATCACAAATAGATGTTATCTGATCTAACAAGCCATAAATTTGGGCATACACGGCAGCATTTAATTATCAAATGGCAGTGGTATATACATGATTTGGCCCGAGTACGTCCTGAAGGCACAAGTAAGTTGTGTAAAGAGGACCAAATGCTCATGATTATTACCCCTGCTACATTGCCTTTTTTTCCCTTTCTACATCTATGGTCATATGCAGAGTACCGTATAAGATAACAGGGGGAAAGAGTACTAGGACCAGATTTACAGATGGTTCTGCATAATATGTAGGTGCCACCTGTGAATACTCATAGCACTTACAGCCCTTTTGTGGGACATCCTTGAAAAAAATTGGTGAAGGGAATCTTCTCAATGGGAAAATTTTGGGGTCATGCACTTGGTTGTAAATTTTGCTTAGAAGAAGAAATGACCAGATGCACAATATAAACCACTTTATGGACTGTAGCCAATGGTTTAGCCAGTTGGTCAGGGACTTAAATAAAAACATAATTTGAAATTTGATGATAAAGAAGCTTGAAGAAAAATGGTATATGTGGATAGACCTCTCTGAGTAGTAGACAAAGAATGTGAAGATATTTATATCCATGTGAATATTTACCATAGGGTGACCTCAGCAGAGGATAACTTTAATAATTATGTGGATAATCCCCTCCCCCACCTTGAGGAGGTCAATCTTCTCAATCTCTCTCTCTCTCTCTCTCTCTTTCTCTCTCTCTCCCCCCTTCCCTTCTCTCACTAGTTTACTTTAAATAAACTATACTTTCTAATCTAAAAAATAATGGGTTCATGAACAAGGGGGTCATGATGGCAGGGATGAAGGTTATGCATGTGATCAGCAACATTTATTTCTACTCATCAAGGCTGACCTGGCGATAACCACTGCTTTGTGTCCAGTAAGATTGTATCAGAGAACATCACTAAACTTCCAATATGGCACTTTTCCCTATGGTGACCAACCAGCTACCTGGTAACAGATTGATTACATTGGATCACTTTTGACATGGGAGGGACAGTGTTTTGAGCTTTCTGGAATAGAATTTACTCTGGATATCTCTTTTAAATATTTTGAAAGATGCAGTAAGTTAACATTAATCATAATTTTCCTACTAACCCATGGAACACTAGGTCTTATCTTTTCTATCGATCTGTATATTTGTAGTCATTAATAATCCACCCTTCAACCTCTCTTACCCACCCTTCCAACCTTTACAGCTTGTGGTAACCACCAATCTCTCTAATATTTTTGATATTCTCTGCTCTCTATTTTTTGAAACATTTTAAGTAGAATTGGTATTTGTATTTCTCTCAATGTTTGATTGAAATCAGTAGTATACCATCAGGCTATAGACCAATGGAGCAGGACAGAGATTCCAGGAGCAAAAACTCAATCTCTCAATCAACTCATCTTTAACAAAGTCACCAATAGCAACTACTAAATAATATGGAAAAGGAGACCATATTATTTAGCAAATGGTACTGGGAAATGAACAGATCACATGTAGAAGAATTAAACTGAACCTCTACTTATCATACAAAAATCAACTTAAAATGGATCAAAGACATAAATATAAAACCTCAAACTATAAGAATCCTAGAAGACAATGTAGGAAACACCCTTATGCAAATCAGAGTAGGCAATAAATTCTTACCCAGTCCCCAAAAGTGAATGCCATAAAAGCTAAGATAGAAAAGTGGTACCTCATCAAACTGGAAAGTTTTGCACAGCAAAGTAAACTATCAAGAGAGTAAAAAGACAATCCATAAAATGGGAAAAAATATGTATAAATTATCTGTCTCACAAAGCTCTAACATCCAGGTCCTACAATGAACTCAAATGAAGGAAAGGAAAATAAAAAATTAACTCATTAAAAAGTGGTCAAGGGTTTGAACAGACTATTCTCAAAAGACAACATACAAGCAGCCAACAGACATGAAAAAATGCTCAACCACATTATTCATCAAAGAGACGCAAATCAAAACTACAATGAGATACTACATAATTCTGGTAAGGATGGCCATCATTAATTAGTCAAAAACAATAGAAGTTGGCGTGTAGAGAAAAAAGGGAATGCTTCTATATTGTTGGTGGGAGGGAAAATTTGTTCAACCTCTATGGAAAGCAGTGTGGCAATTTCTGAAATAACTAAAAATTGACCTTCCATATGATCCAGCAATCGCTTTCCTGAGAAAATACCCAGAGAAACATAAATCATTTTACAAAAAAGACACCTACACATGCATGTTTATTGGTGCATTATTCACAATAACAAAAACATGGAACCAACCCTATTGTCCATCAAAAGTGGATAGAGTAAAGAAAACATGGTACATATACACAATGGGATGTTGCACAGCCATAAAGAACAAAATCATGGACTTTGCTACAAATTGGATGGAGTTGGATACCATCATCCTAAGTGATCTGCCGCAGAAACAGAAAAATCTAAATACACTTGTTCTCACTTATAGGCAATCCCTGAACATTAGTCACATGACCACAAGAGAGGAATAGGCAGTTGCTGAGCACTGCTAGAGAAGGGAGGTGGGTAGGAGGGTGGGGTGCATGTAACAACACAAAGGGTACCTGATCCTATATCAGAGGGAGTTAGGGACAGTGAGAAACTCAAACTTCTCTTGCAGGCATCCTACTTTTGTAGTTAATCCTCACTTCTCTTTAATAAAATAAAATTTAATAGGCTTTTATTTCATCAGAGATTACTTATTAAGACTTTGATCTCATTATTTGTTATTGATTTGTTGTGGTTTTCTGTTTTTCCATATTTCAATATTGTGAATGTGTATGTGTCCAGGAATTTATTCATTTTTTCTAGGTTTTCCTATTTATTGATGCTCATACTAGTCTCCAATGATTCTTTGTACTTCTATTGCCTTGTCGTTATATGTCCTTTTTCATTTCTGATTTTATTTATTTGAGTCTTCTCTATTTTTTTTTGTTAGTCTAGCTAAACATTTGTTTATCTTTTAAAAAGCCAACTTTTTGTTTTAGTGATCTTTTGTATATTTTAGCTACAATTTTATTTCTTTTGCTCTGATCTTTATTATTTCTTTTCCTCTACTAATTTGGGTTTTATTTAGTATTGTTTTTCTAGTTGGGGAGCATTGTTAGGTTGTTTATTAGATGTTTTCTACTTTTTTGATGCAGGTGTTTATTGCTATAAAATTTTCACCTAAGATTGTTTTCGCTATACCCAATAGATTTTGGTATGTTTTATTACCGTTTTCATTTATTTTTAGAAATTAAAAAAAATTCTTCTTAATTTCTTTATTGATGCATTGGTCAATCATTAGCATGTTGTTTAATTTTCAAGTGTTTGTGTAGTTTCTGGAGATCCTCTTGTTGTTGATTTCTAGTTTTTTTTTCTATTGTGACTAGAAAAGTCCTTTGGTTATAAACTGGGGGACATCTATCATTACATTAATGCCTCAAGGCAAGAGATAACATTGTTCCTTAGTTCCGTTATTTTAGATGCCTGAAAGGGTGCTGCTACATTTGCTTCTGCTTTTGGAGCATGACAAAATTAAAAGGAAGCCTACAAATATACCTCACCCTGGGAGACATTCATACAATATAATGGACTTGACTAATTATTAATAATTGTTATATTCTTTTGATATAAAGATATCCATGCTCAAAAACCAAGGAGTGGCTTGTGGTTTGATGTGATAGGTGATGATTTTCATCCACAGTTTCTGTCTCATAACTCTTATAGCCCTTGTTACAGTCTTTTATTACAGTGTTGAGTGTGTTAGGCCTCAAGAGCAGGCCTCATTAACAGAATGTTTTCAATTTTATCCTGCCCTCCTTTCACCTGCCCAAAGGCAGGATTTTGATCTCCTGTTGTCTTCTGTTTGTGGGTCTTAAGACCCTCCCCTGAGAGGATCCTGCCCTACACACTAAGTGAAGGAATGCTGATGTCATGAACCTTCCATAAAAACCCAAGAGAACTGAGTTCAGGAAGCTTCTGGATAGCTGAACCTGTAAAGGTTCCTGAAGTGTGGCACACCTAGTGGGGGCATGGAAGTTCTGGGCCTCTTTTCTAGCACCTTGTCCTATGTGTCTCCTCATCTGTGTCTTTTGTGCTATCCTTTATAATAAACTGGTAAATGATTAAAAAAAGAAAGAAAGAAAAGAAAAGAAAAAATATTTGATATAATTTCTACATTTCTTAATGTGTTGATACTTTTTTTGCAGCCTAATATATGATATATTCTGGAGAATGTTTCATGTCCTGATAAAAAGAAACTGTATGATGTAGCAGTTGGGTGAAATATTCTCTAAATGTTTGTTAGGTTTACCTGACCTAGTGTGTAGCTTAATTTGATGTTTCTTTGTTGATTTTCTAAGCAGATGATTTGTCCATTCCTGAGAGTGAAGTTTTAAAATCTTCTACTATTATTGTATTGCAGTCTATCTTTCTCTTTAAATCTATTAATATTTGTTTTGATGTTGAGTGCATAGATATGTATAATTATTCTATTCTCTTCCGAAATTAACACCTTTGTCACTATATATACGTTTCTTTGTCTCTGTTTTGCAATATTAGATTTGTAGTCTATTTTATTTTATGTTAATAAAGGTACTCCTGCTCATTTCTGGTTTCCACTTGCATGACATGTCTTTTTTCCATCACTTCACTTTAAGGCTATCTATGTTTTTATAGTAAGGTGGATTTCCTGTTGGCAGCATATAGTTGAATTTTATTTATTTATTTATTCAGTAACTCTATGTCTTTTAATTGAATAATTTAGTTATTTAATATTCTATGTTATTATTGATATACAGGGAATTACTACTACCATTTTGTTGCTTGTTTCCTGATTGTTTAATAACTCCTCCTTTCCTTTCTTCCTTTTTTTACTGACTTACTATGTAGTTAAATGAATTTCTCTGGTAGTATGTTTTAATTCATTGCTTTTTATTTTTATTGTATCTATCATAGATTTTAACATTGTGATTACTATGAGGCTTACAAATACATCTTATAGCCATAAGATTTTTTAAGATGACAACTTATTTTAGCCCTTAAAAGAGAAAAATCAAAACAAACAGAAAAATAAACAAAAAACTTCTATATTTTGACTTTTTTCCCTCTACATTTTGTGTTTATATCAATTTACATATTTTTAAAATGCCTATCTCTTAACAGGTTCCTGTAGCTATTATTGTTTTTCAAATATTTGTGCTTCAGTTTTCATTACAGAGATATGAGTGCTAACATAAAACAATTACAGTGTTGGAGAATTCTGGACTTGTCGTTGTAATCAATTTTACCAGTGGGTTTTATACCTTCAAATGTTTTCTTTTTGTACATTAGTTTTTTGTTTTTTTTTTCTTTCAGATGGAATTCCCCTAAGCATTTTAGATAATATGGGTCTAATGATGGTAAATTCTCTCAGCTTTTGTCTGTTTGGGAAATATTAGTTCTTCTTCATTTTTGAATGATATCTTTGCTGAAAATAATATTCTTGGATAGCAATTTGTTGTTGTTTGTTTAGGGGAATTTGTTGCTAGATCAATTGGAGCTCCTTTTTATGTTATTTGCCTCTTTTCTCTTGCTGCTTTATGATCCTCTCTTTGAACTTGGACTTTGAGCTTTTGAGTATTATATCCCTTACAGTAGACTTTTGGGTCAAATTTGTTTGGTGCTTTCTGACCTTCCTTTACCTGAATATTTATCTCCTTCTCAAATTTTCTGTTACTGTTTATTTGAATATGTTAGCTTTATACCCCATGCTTTTGATCAACTCTTTCTCATACAACAATAATTTTTAGATTGGGTATTTTGAGATAATGTTCTATTTCTTGAAGTTGTTTTCATTCCTTTTATTCTTTATTTCTCCTTTGTATATTTTCAAATATCCTGTCCTCAAAGTCACTGATTCTTTCCTCTGCTTGATTCATTTTGCTGTTGAGTGTCTCTAATGAATTTTCAGTTCAGCAAATGCAATTATTATTTACAAGATTTCTTTTTGCTTTTGTAAAAATATTTCATTATTTTGGTTAAGTTTCTCTGATATGTTTCGCATTTGTTTCTTTGTCTTATCGTTTAAAACACTGAATAATTTAAAATTTCTGTTTTAAATTCTTTATCAGCGAGCTTACATATTGCCATCTTGTTAGGATTAGTCATAAGTTATTTGTTTTGTCTGTTGAAGAGGGGATGATTTTCTGTTTGTTGTTTCTTGTGAATGTACATCAGTGTATTTGCATTGAAGGATTAGTTATTTATTCTTGTCTTTGTCTGACTTGTTTTGCCTTTTATTGTGTATTTTTGTTTAGAGATTCTTTGACATTTTTGAAATTATTTTTTTTCATTCTACTAGATTGTTTTTTTTTCTTTCTCTGTATGAAGAGTGGTAAAGCCAATTTGTTTTAATGCTTCCATTTTGAAACCAGAAACAAGCTCCATTATAATCTTATGGACCACCGTCATGTATGCAGTCTATTGATAACTGAAACATTTATGTAACACATGCTGCTATATACTCCTTATTGGTTCTGACTCTCTGGACAGTGCTGACTAAGAAAATGACTAAAATACATTTTTAAATGCGTAACATTTAAATATATATAAATGATAACATTTTAATAATGGCCACAACTGAAAACAACAAGTTGAATTGCATTACATGCTCCCTAAGCACAATTATATAATAATAAATTAGCTTTCAATAAATGCAAAAGTCCCATCTCACAAATGAAAATATTGGGATATAGGTGAATCATAACCTAAAAAGTACAAACTATCAACAAAAATGTCTGAACTAACGAATGTGATTAAGCATGTGTGACTCTCATTACTATTATAGCTTACTGGATGCATGCTCAAGTGAACCATGGTAATGTAATTGCCATAAAAGTTTGGGATGAACAATTAATCTTCCCTTATTTCCAGTTTGGTTGGTAGAGGGTTGAAATTTCTTATGGTGCCAACAGTATTAGACTTATAAGAAAAAGTAATAGATAGGAAATTAATAAAATAACTCAAAAACCTGCTAATCAGGATATATAGATATAGAGAGATATACATATAGACATAGATGTAGGCTTCTAAATAATGATTTTGACCTAATGATTTCTCTGCCAACATGTGTTAGGTTTTATTCTTTTACCTTTGTTATAATTATTTACTTTGCCTCTTTGTTTTTTGTTTGTTTTGTTTTGTTTTTTAGTTGGAGTTTCACTCTGTAGTGGCACTCTTCAGTGTCACTCTGCAATAGCATGTTCACAGCAACCGCACCTGCTGGACTCAGGTGATCCTTCTGCCTCAGCCTTCCAAGTAGCTGGAACTACAGGCATATGCCACCACACCCAGCTAATTCTTTTATTTATTGTAGGGACAAGATTTCACCAAGTTTCCCAGGCTGGTCTTGAGCCCCTGGACTCAGGCAATCCTCTTGCCTCAGTGTCTTTTTAAAATAAATACTTTGGAAACAATAAATATGTTTTATCTGTTAATTTTTAAAAAACGTGACAAAATGGAATATCAGTATTTGAATACAAAACAAACAAACAAAAATACCTAAAATCTCAGTGGTATAATACAGTAAAAGTTTATTTCTTAATTGCATTACTGATCCCTCTTGGGGGAGCTGACCTTTTGCCTATGATATAAAGACACAATTTGTCAGATGTTTCATCTCTATCCTTATCTCCATTGACTATTAAACCTTCTCTATGGATGTGATGTATATTACTCTCTCCCATTTTGTTGACTAAAGCAAATAAAATAGTTACACCTAAATCTAAAAAGGCAGAAAAATAAAATCATACCAAATATTAACAAAATGAAGGAACCAAAATATTTGATGATACGCAGAAAACTGGGATAGGTGGAAAACAGTGATAGGCAGAATTCTAAAAAAGCTCCATGATTCCTACTCCTGGTATTCATACTTTGTATAACCTCACTATTTTGAGCGTGAGCAGAACCTGTGAATACATTGAGCTATCATTCAAATGCTTGATTAAATTATGGTATAAGGTGAGAGTGAAGAGATTTTGCAAATGTAATTAAGGTACCAAATCAGTTGATTTTGATGTAATTGAAAGTAAAATTTAGCCGGGCTCGGTGGCGCGCCTTTGGGAGGCTGAGGTGAGTGGATTGCCTGAGCCCAGCGGGTTCAAGACCCGCCTGGGCAACTTGGCGAGACCTCATCTCTACAATAAATCAAAAAAATTAGCCGGGCGTAGTAGCGCACACCTGTAATTCTGGCTACTGGGAAGGCTGAGGCGGAAGGATCGCCGGAGCCCAGCGGGCAAGGCTGCAGGGGCCGGGAACGGCCACTGCATTCTCGTCTGTGCGACAGAGTGAGACTCCAACTCAAAAAAAAAAAGAAAGTAAAATTTACCTGGGTGGGCCTGACTCAAACAGGTAAAAACATTTGAAAGCGACACTACACCCTTACTAAAGACAGAGATCTTCCAGTTAGCCTTGAAGAAACAAGTATCCATGTGTTGTACAACTACAAGAAAATAAATTGTCCAAACAACTATTTGGACTTGAAACACAACTCCAAGACTCAAATGAGAATCCAGTTTTAGCCAACACCTTGACTGCAAACTTGTGAGAGGCTGAACACCAATATAGGCCATTCCCAGCTTCCTGGATTATTGAAACTGTAAGATAATAAATATATATTGTTTTGAGGAACTGCATTTGTAGTATTTGTTATTCAGCATAGAAATCTAATACAACACAATAATATGCTCATTTTAACCTAAAAATACTCTACAATTTAAATATTTATATCTTCATTTTATAAATAAAGAAGATGAGTCATAGAGAGATCATGTTTTATGCTAATATGTGGTGGAACTGAGATTGTTGCTATTTGCTTCTTTTCTCCTATACAATACTTTTTTCTAATTCTAGATAATTAAAATTTGACAATTGAAACGATTATAAAGATAGAAAGGAATCATTATTTTATTTTCTTTGCTGAGACACAGAAAATCTGGATTTAAAATTAAATTATGTGCCACATTATTAGGAAAGAGAAAAATACAATATTAAAATTTTAAAAATTCATCTTCTGTTCTTTTTATTGTCTTTATTTTTTCATCTCTGAAAAATGGTGAATCAATTTATTAGTATTATTGGTATAATGTCCTGGATTTGCATTTCAACACATCTACAGTTTTGTTTTCTAATATAATTTGTTAGAAATGTCTGGAAGTGAAGTATAGAAAAACAGTTTACCAAGGCAAAGACTGAAGTCTTGTAAATATTAATTAAAAAGTACTGATATGATCATATTCATCAGTTAAACAGTCATGTATATTAATTTTGCAAAATCTAGCAATTTCTTGCCTAAAGACATTTGTCACCTTTATAAAAGTAGTTTTCTGTGAAAATATGGAACACATCTACCAATATATGATCAATCACAATGTCATTCATGCCAAATGATAATGACTTTATTAAGCCATGTTTGTTTCATTGAAACAAAATGAGTTCAGAAGAAAATCAATTTTCAAACATTACTCAATTTAATGAATTTAATATGCACTCACATCACATGTATAATTCATAATATAGATCCATTTAAAAAATAATCTATTATAAATTTACTGGGCTCAGGTCCAAGATTGTCACCACAGCGTGCTGGTGCCACTCTTATTGAGCAAGGCAAAGAGTAGCAAACAAGCTGCTGACAGATGAAGACACGCTGAACACTTTTAGATGGGTGAAGCACCCTGCACTCAGAAAAGGTCTCTTTGAACACTTAGAGGCAAAGAAAAATGGCAGACGTGAATCTAAGCACTCTATTCCTCATTGTGTGCCAGGCTTGCACAGAAACTGAAGACTTACCCAATGAACTAGAGAGAGTGAAGATACCTTAAAAGCTTTGGGTTTGTTCTCATCCTCCAAGTCATGTATGAGTCAGTGGTCTCACACAGGAAGAGCCCTTATTAGGTCACAGCAGCAGGCATCTGGATCCCAAGTTGAATGGAAAAAAGAAATCCATGCTGGGTTGCCAACTGTGTCTCCAGCCATCTTCCAGGCAGGGAAAGCCCACCTGCAGAGTGAACATCACTGGCACTAAGTCCATCTTCCCAGTCAGATCAGGAGGAATTACCTCCAAGTCTTGCAGGCCTACAAGGTGGATCCCTTTGCCCCCTCCTGGAAAAAGAAATTTCTCTTTTTCAAGAGCAGAGTATGGACTTGAACAGGGAGGGATTGACACCAAAAAAAATGAAGGCTTTCTCAGTGGGAAGGCTTCTGGGATACAAATCACAAAGAGCAGATGAGAAGCATCCCTCCACCCAGTCTCCTCAGAGTGCTAGTAGCAGAGGTCAGTACAGTTGAGAAGCCTGCCACAGGGTGGAGAAGTGAATGCCCGGCTCTCTCTCACTGAATGACCTGTATTGGTCCACAGAAACAGCCCTAGAACGGAGTGTCAGTGACTAACTTCCAAGCCAAAAAACCAAAAGGAATTACAAAGAGGGAAGACAGACCTGTCATAAATGAGAAAAAACAAATCAGTGAAAACCTATAGACAAACCTCAGAGTACTAAAGAGACAGCACCTCAAAAAAAAAAAAAAGAGAGAGAGCAAGAGAGAGAAAGAACAAAAACAAAGGAAACCCACCCAAACAACCCACACCAGATGATAGTCATAGAAATCAGAAGTTAGATGTCTAAAACAAACAGAGTGAATTAAGAGAAACTAGGAGCAAAACTAACTGAAGTCATACAGAAGGTAAAAGAGAAAGTGATCAACTTCAGAAAGCCTATTCTAAAATATTGAAAATAAAGAACTTCATTCTGGAAATCAAGAAACAAAGGAAAAAGCATAGGGAGCAGGATCGACCAATCAGAGGAAAGAATCTCAGAGCATGAAAACAAAAATATGGATTAGCCCAGTCTTTCAAAACCATTGGGAAAAAAGCTCAAATGGAAAGAGTAAAGTCTCTGAAAGATATGGGACAATGCCAAGAAGCCAAATCTAAGCCAGATTGGTATCCATGAAGCAGAAAGAAAAACTGAGAACACCATGGAACACACATTCCATGTGGTCATGCAAGAAAACTTCCCACATCTCACTAGAGAGGTGACCATTCAAGCACAAGCGAGTCAAAGAATCCTTGCAAAGTGTGACATAAGAATACTAACCCTAAGACACATAGTAATCAGCCTCCACAAAGTAAGCATAAAATAAAAAATTCTAAAGGCAGTAAGAGAGAAAGATCAAACTACCTACCAGGGAAGATCCATCAGATTTGTTCCAGACTTATCTGCAGAAATGCTGCAAGTCAGAAGAGACTGGAGCCAAATTTTTAAAGTTCCTAAAGATAAGCAGCTCCAGTCAAGAATTTTCTACCCCACCCAGCTAAGATTCCCCAGTGATGGAGAATTAAAATCCGTACCAAACATCCACCTAAGAGAATGTGCAGCCTCTAGACCAACCCTTCAGGAGATGCTTAAGAATGAGTTAAAAACAGAAAAAGAAGAGACAAAGAATGATCATGTACATCACAAAAGTAAGGCAAGCAGAGAGTCAACAGATCATTTAAACACTCACAAAATGAAAAACCACAAGTATATAAATATAAAAGTAAAAAGGAAGCAAAGCAACCCCCTATGAGCCCCATAACACTGAAAAACTCTCACATATCTATAATCAACTTGAAAGCAAATGAACAAAAGTCACCAGTGAAGAAAAAAAGTGTGACAAATTCGATTAAAAAAGCATGATTCAACAATCTACTGCCTCCAGGAGACTCATCTCAAGGCAAGAGACACTCACAGGCTCAAATCAGGGGGCTGGCAAATAGTCTTTCAAGCAAATGAAAAATAGATGAAAAAAGGAGTAACTGATGTCAGACAAAGCAGTCTTCAGATCACCAAAAGCTTAAAATGACACTGAAGGACACTATATAATGACAAAAGGCTCAATCTACCAGCAAAAATTATTCAACTTAAACATATATGCACCTAACACATGATTGCTAGGTTTTATAAAACAACTACTAAATAAACTAAGTGAGGACATTGACACTCACACAAATATAGTTGGAGACTTAAATAAACCACTAAGACCTCTAGACAAATCACTGAGGCAAAAACCAATAAGGCAATCCAGAACCTTAACACAATGCTAGATCAAATGTATTCAATAGACATCTACAGAACAATTCACATAACATCTACCAAGTATATATTTTACTCATCAGCATATGAAACATACTCCAAGATCAATCACATTCTTGAACATAAATCAAATGTAAACAAATTTCACAAGATAGAAATACCACCATGCATCTTCTCAGAATACAGTGGAATAAAAATGAATATTGCCATCACCAACATCCCCCCAAAACACACAAAGACATGGATACTAAACAACGTGTTGCTGAATGACTTCTGGGTCAACACAGAAATCAAGGTAGAAATAAAAAGATTTCTGGTAACAAACAAAAACAAAGACACATCTGATCAAAATCTCTGGGATGCAATGGAAGCAGTGTTATTAGGAAAATCCATCATGGCATGCACATATCAAGAAAACAGAAAGATCACAAATAAACAGACTCAAGTCAAACCCAAGGAAGCTGGAAAGGCAAGATCATCTAAATTCTAACTTCAGCAAAAGAACCCTGATCACCAAGATAAAATCATAATTGCAGATATAGAATACAAAAAATATCATAGAAAGGATCAACAAGGCAAAAAGCTTGTTCTTCAAAAGGATAAAAATAAGATTGACAGACCCCGGCCACAGTGAGTAAAAAGAGAGAAAGAGAAAGTCCAAATAAATACAATTAGAAAAACAAAAGGCAAAGTCACAACTAACCCTGAAAAAATTTAAAAGGTTATCAGAGATCAATATGAACACCTGTATGCAAATAAACTAGCAAACCTAAAGGAAATGGAGGACATTCTGACATCACACAACTTTCCAAGGTTAAAACAAGAAGAAATTGAGACTCTAAACAGACCAATAACAATCCAGGAAATCAACTCAGTCATACGAAATCCTTCTGCTAAACAAAGCTCCAGACAAGAAGGCTTCCCAGATAACTTCTACAGATCATACAAGGAGGAACCAATACCAATCACAGAAAGTATTCCAGGCAATCAAGAATGATGGAATTCTCCCCAACTTATTTTATAAAGCTAACATCAATTGATACTCAAACTTGGCAAAGACCCAACAAGGAAAGAGCATCTCACAGACCAATCTCCTTGATGAACACAGACACAAAAATTCTCAACAAGATTCTAGCAATTAGGATCCAACAACACATCTCAAGGATCATCCATCATTATCAAGTGGGCTTCATTTCTGGGATGCGGGGCTCATTCAATATTCAGAAGACCACAATTGAATTTAAAAATAAATTTAATTGAGCACATTAACAGATGTGAAACCAAGAACCAAATGATTATATCATTAGACACAGAAAAGGCATTTGACAAAATCCAGCATCCATCTTGATAAAAATCCTTGAGTACCAAGGCATAGAAGAAACATTCCTCAAAATAGTAAGAGCCATCTGTGATAAACCCACAGCTGACATTTTGCTCAAAGGACAGAAGCTGGAAGAATTCCCCCTAAGATCTGGAACAAGCCAAGGATGTTCATTCTTACCCCTCCTGTTGAATATATTTCTTGAAGTCCTAGCCAGAGCAATCAGGGAAGAAAAGAAAATCAGGTGTATCATATAGGGAAAGAGGAAGTTAGGTTATCCCTCTTTCAAATGATATGATCCTATACTTTAAAAATTCTAAGGAGTCTGTCAAAAGCCTCCTCATACTGATAAACAGCATTGATAAAATCTCAAGTTAGAAAAATCAGTGTGCAAAAAACAGTTGCATTTCTATACACCAGCAACAAGCTGAGAACCAAATAAAAAGCACAATTTTATTCACAATAGCCTCATTAAAAAGTAAAATACCTCAACATTCACCTAACCAGAGTAGTGAAAGACCTTTACAGTGATAACTACAAAATGCTATTCAAAGTAATCAAGTATGACACAAACAAATGGAAAAACATTCCATGTCCATGAATTGGAAGAATCAACATTGTCAAGATGTCCATCCTAACCCAAGGCAATCTACAGATTCAATGCAATACCCATCAAATTACCAACATAACTTTTCAGACCTAGAAACAACAATGCAAAAATTAATATGGAAACAGAAAAGAGCACAAATAGCCAAAATAATCCTCAGTAAAAGGAACAAAATGGGAAATATTACACTTTCAGACTTTAACCTTTGTCACATGGCTACATTAGCCAGAAGTAGACAAGTGGGACCTTATCAAACTGAAAAACTTTTGTGCAGCAAAAGAAACCATCAAAGTAGTAAAGAGACAACCCAAAGAATAGAAAAACACATCTGCAAATTATGCATCTGACAAAGGCGTAGCAGCCAATATCTACAAAGAACTCAAAAGTAGTGTAAGAAAAAAACAGCCCCAGGGCAAAGAATGTGTACAGAGACTTCTAATAAGATGACATAAAAGCGCCCAACAGACATATAAAATACTTAGCCTCACTAATCATTAGAGAAATGCAAATCAAAACTACGATGAGATAATACTTAACTCTGGTAAAGATGCAGTAAGTCAATAAGTCAAAAAACAACAGATGATGGTGTGGGTACAAAGAGAAGGGAATGCTTCTACACTGTTGGTGGGATTATTTTATTAAATTTTATTGAACTATTAATAGTTCAATCTTTGTGGAAAACAGTATGGTGATTCCTAAAAGAACTAAAAATTGACTTTCCATTTAATCCAGTGATCCCTCTCCTGGGAACATACCTAGAGGAACATAATCATTCTACAAAAAAGACACCTGCACACGCATGTTTATTGCAGTAGTATTCACAATAGCAAACACATCGAACCAACCCCTACTGTGCATCAAAAGTGGACTGGAAAAGGAAAAGATGGCAATATACATATTGGAGTTTTGTGGAACCACAAGGAATAACAAAATCATGAACTTCACAACAAATTGGATTGAGTTGGAGACCATCCTACTAAGTGAACTTTCACAGAAACAAAGATCTGAATACCGCATGTCCTCACTCATAAGTGGGCCTTGAATGTTAGTCATTTTAGCACAAGAGAGAAATTGGCAGTCACTGGGCACTGCTAGGGGAGGAAGGGAGACAAGATGGTAGGGGCACATGAGAGCACAAAGGGCACAAATGGTACTTGTTTCATCATCGGGGAAGTGAGGACCAGTTAGGAGCCCAAACTTCTGCATGCAGCCTACTTATGTAGTTAATCTTCACTAGTACTCCACTTTTCTATAATAAAATACAATTAAATAAATAAATAAATATACTTGGAACATTGAGGATAATCAAGAATGAGAAAAATTAAAATTCACAATAATTTTATACAAAGAGCTAAATAAATTATTTTATTACATAGTTTTCCTTCCAAATTATACCAATTCACAAGATTTCTTACAGCTTGTTTTTTTTCTGAAAATATCCTTTTTCCCTGTTATATATGAAAAATAATATGGGTGGAAAATACCTTCATAAAACTACACTGGAAAAAAGTAATATATTCTAAAACTAATGAAAGTCAACATATTAAATGTGGCCTCACATAGTGTGGGTCAAAATAACCCCAAATATTCTTCAAGTCCAATGAGTATAAAATGCTTTCCAAATGCAAAAGTCGTTGAAAATGCCATAAGCTTGACAGTTGTAATTTAAAACATTCACTCTACTCTTTGCGAGAATATGTGGATCAAATAATATTTTTAAAACAGATAAAGAAATTAAAATACTGGGAAGCATTTTTTTAGTTTTCACATGCAATATTTATAGGAATGTTGGTTAATGTTCAAAGAATGGACCAATCGAATATATATATTGCTCCTTTATAAATTTGTATTAACTTTTTAAAAATAAAAGAAGATGTTTTGAATATAGTGCATCTCTTTATTTTGGATTTTACTTCAGCATTATTTTCAGCCTTTTTCAGTTTTCATGTTAAGAGGGGATGATTTTGAAATCAAATTGAGAATCAAAGTAAAATTTGATTTAGCAGTTTTGAATTGTCCAAAACGCATTTGTCTATTTAGTCATTCTTTAGATGTAGTTTAGAAATATGAGATTTTCTTTGCTTATTAAAGATACATACATCGGAAACACAATCTACCTGTTATCTGAATAGATGTTCTTCCCCCATCCCTGAACCTGCCTCTGCACAGTACTTTTACCCCTAAGATCATGAGAAACAACATACATTTCATTATTGTAGTTTCCCTCTGAGCGTAACCTAGAGTATTCACATTTTGCATCACCCAGAAACTTCTAAAAAACTTTCTTGAGTCCTAATTTCCTCTCCTTAATGCCTTCCACTATTGCCTTATGTTATATATTCAGTTTCTTCTATTCTTAATGATTTTTGTTTTTCCATACACTGAAAACCTTTATCTTTGGTCCAATCCTAATTCCATCCCATTCTCAACACCTTGTAATTCTAGCAAAAATATTCTCTAACAAGTAACCTACATGTAGTTGGACATTGAAATGCATTTTAATGAAACATTTATATTTTATCATAAAAGGAATTTTAAATAGTGAAATATAACTCAAATTTTTATTTAGATAGGTCAAGGTAAGTAAAACTGTATAACTGTATTACTGGTGGCTTTTTTACAGCTAATATTAACTTCAAACATTCAACTTTCTAGAGCATGGAACTAGTTTCCCCGAGTAGTAACACTTAATGCTAGTATTAATACTTAATACTTAATGCTGGACGCATGGCTCACGCCTATAATCTCACCATTTTGGGAGGCCGATGTGAGAGGATTGCCTGAACCCACGGGTTCAAGACCAGTATAGGCAACTTGGTGAGACCTCGTCTCTACAATAAATCAAAAAATTAGCCGGTCATGGTAGTGTGCACCTGTAATTCCAGCTACTTGAAAGGCTGAGGAGGAAAGAGCACCTGAGTCCAGCAGGTCGAGGTTGCAGTTGCCATGAGCGTGCCACTGTATTCCAGTCTGGGCGACAGAGTGGGAGGGCTCCAACTGAAAAAAAAAAAATTTTTTTGTAATGCTATTTTTTAATATTACCCTGTGTAAACCTTGTGCCCCTTTTTGGAACTTCCTTTTCCTACATTCAACATATTACTAGCCTCTGTGCTTAGTCACACTTGATACTCAGTTTGAGACAAATGCATTGTATATTATCATTATACAAATTTACCCATTATTTTAAGTTCAATTCAGCTTTTACACTGACCACAAATTCAAAATGTATTGTTCCAATTTATACAAATCAACTATTTTCTAATGTTTTTGCATTATTCATTCTATTTCTCTAAAAAAAAAACAACAGAACTTTAAAAAAGATGTTTTGTTCCTCTCTCTCTGCCTCTCTCTCTCTCTCTGACTTTCGCTGGCTCTTTTTCTTTAGTAATTTAGTACTGCAGTAACTCACCATAAAATGGACACAACAATAATCCTATTAGGTAAGATTACCTGGTGAATTAACATAAAATACTAGTCAAAATTCCTAGTACATAAATGTGTGCAAAATATTAGCTAACAATTGTTACTTTGTGTTCTTTGGTCAGGCGTGGTGTCTCATGCCTATAATCCTAGCACTTCGGAAGGTCAAAGTGAGAGGATTTGCCTGAGTCCATGGGTTTAAGACCACCGGGGCAACTTGGTGCGACCTCATCTCTACAATAAATCAGAAAATTAGCCAGACATAGTGGCACAGGCCTGTAGTTCCAGCTTTACTTGGAAGGCTGAGGAGGAAGGATTTCCAGAGCCCAGAAAATCAAGGCTGCGGTGGCCGTGAGCATGCCATGCACTTCAGCCTGGGTATCAGAGTGAGACTCTGACTCAAAAAACAAACAAAAAACAAAACTGTGTTCTTGGTTTGATATTGCTAAAAACCACTTAGAATGGTTTTTAAAAATTGAACATTTTGAAGGTTCAATTTCATATGTATTACTCATCAAAAGTAAATTTTTATAAGAATGAATGTAATATATTCCTGCTATGTGGACAAAATAAAGGAATTTTGACTGAGTTTATGTTACATAACACAAAAGGTAAAATAAATCTTTATCAAAAGATGTGCTTTTTTATATAACACCTGTTAGGTCAAGTGGATTCTTCAGTGCTTCCAGCTATATTGTTTTAAATGGGAATATGTAACATAGATGTTAAACATGTTTGAAGAACAAATGTAGACAAGCATTATAAATCCTATATATGACTATTTAAAGATGCTAACCAACTTGTCTTCCTTAGGATTTATTGCTATTCTAACACTGAAGAGTCTAACATGATTTTTAAGCTATAGTGGTGGTGGTGGTATTGGAGTGTGTGTGTGTGTGTGTGTGTGTGTGTGTGTGTGTGTGCGCACGCGCGTGTGTGTGTGTGTGTTTGGCTTGATGATAGACACTGAACTCATCTTCTCTTTCTCATCTGACATAAGTAAAAACAAATAATCCCGTATTCGTGGATGTCTTCCCACACTCATTTTTGCCAGTTAAATTCCTATATTGTAAGTCATGATATCGTATTAAATAGTTGCAAATTCATAAATTTCACCAATAAAACTATACATATTTCTATAACTATAACAAATATGTTAATTCTATATTGCCTCACCTTTCTCAAGTCACTACTAACAACTTGTTGGTCTATAATAAATCTAACTATCAAGTCTGACAAGTTGAAGAGAATCTTTTTACTCCTAGGTAAGTCTGATCTGTGTCTGTGATTTGGATCAGACTTGCATATTCAACTTCCTTTTGGAATAATCATTATTAAATTACCAGAAGTCTTTAGAGTTGTGCTAAGACTAAGAAAATAATGATATTTACTTAGAAAACAACTGGATGAATGAATGAATCATAAATGAGCTGGTCAAAATAACACTGTGGTCTTCTACCATATTACTTTTTAATAAAGCGTCTGGTACTATTTGATGTGTAAGAAACAGTTCACCAGATGAGCTGGGCCTGTTTTATTTATGAGATTGTTATGTTCTCATGAAACCCTTTTTATAGAAAATGACATCATTGATTTAATAATAAGGATACTGTTGAAGAAGATGTAACAATATGCTATTTCCTTTCTAACAAACAACAAACAAAATTTCCAAAGCAAAATTGCTGGAGTTGATGTTTTCCATCTGGTGGAAGGTCATGGAAAATGGCACCAATATAATGTTACCAAATAGCTAAATTTTGTGAGATTCATCCAGTTTTAGATGAAAAGGCTTTCCCTTGGGAAATGTCTAGATTCTACAATTATTTCAAACTTCCTCTTAAGCTTTTTCCAGAAAATTCTAAGTATTCAAAGCAAAAAACAATGAACAAAATAAGAAGAAACCTACAGAATGGAGACTATATTTTCAAACCATATGTCACATAAGCAGTTAACATAAAAAATATAAAAGAACTCATATAAATCAATAATTAAAAATAATTTTAAAATGGACAACGGATAGGTATAGACATTTCTCCCAATGTTTCACTGGTATATGGAAAAGTGCTAAACATTACTAATCATCAGGAAAATTCAACTCAAAACCACAGTGAGCTTTATCTAACACATATTAGGATGGCTGTTATAAAAAAGACAAGAGATAACCGTTTGCAAAGATGTAAAGAAAAAAGAATCCCTTGTACACTGTTGGTGGGAATGTAACTGATATACCCATTATAAAAAATAGCATGGAATTTCCCCAAGAAATTAAAACTGAACGATCATAAAATTTAGCATTCCCACTTCTAGTTACATATCTGAGAGAAACAATATCAGTATGTCAAAGAGACATGCACTCTCATGTTTATTGCAATATTATTTAAAATAGCCAAGAAATAAAAAAATACTTCACTGTATATCAATGGCTGAATAAATAAAGAAATGTTAAGTGAAAAGTTATACATTATATATATATCTTTATATATAATTCCTATTTCACACATGAAGGGACTTCAAAAGTTTGTTAAAAAAAGAAGTTAAAAGACAAAAATAGAATATATAAACTTTATTTCTCAATATAATTGCCATCAAGATCAACACACTTTTTTAAGCAATAACACCAGTCATTTAAAGAACTGGGAGACTTTGGAATTTAATCATGACAATGCAGTGTTTTTTACATTACCAAATGAAGAATAATCAGTGCCCTTTATATATATTTTAAGATTCGAAAACAAAAAGAAGTCAGAAAATCCAAATCATGATGATAAGATGAATGTCTATGATTTTCTCCATAGAAAACTTGCAAAAAATTGTCTTTGATGAGAATGATCAGGAGTATTATGGTGGAGGACTCTGGTGAAAATTTAAAAATGTTTTTCTGCTAGAACATTGGCTAATGTGTTTTTTTTTTTCTTCAAAACATTCTCATAATAAGCAGATGCTGTAATTTTTGACCCTCAAAAAATTTACCACCAAAATGCCTTGAAAATTCTAAAAACTGTTACTGTATCTTTAGTCTTGAGAAGTCTGCTTTTGTTTTGACTAGACCATTTCCACATTTTGATAGGTATAGCTTTGATTGTACTTTGTCATCAGAAATGTGCTAGTAAAGCCATGTTTCATCTTCTGTTATAATTCTTTGAAGAAATACTTGAGAATCTTGATTCCACTAATTTAAAATTTTCATTGAAAGCTCTGGTCTTGTTTATGGTGTATCTGGCTACAACAGTTTTGGCATCCATTGGGTGAAATCTTTGCTCAACTTTCATTTTTCAGTCCTAATTGTATAAGCTGAACCAATTGCTATATGCATGCTGTTGGCTATGGTTTGTGCTGATAATCATTGATTTGCTTCAATTAGGGCAGGAACAAGATAATTTTTTTTCTTTTTTTGCAAATTAATGTGGATGGTCTGCTGCTACAGACTTTATCTTCAGCATTGTCTCATTCCTTCTTAAAAACAACGTATTCATTTGTAAACTGCTGATTTTACTGAGGCATTGTTTCTGTAAGAAATTTATTTTATTTTATTTTTGTTTTAAAGATGTGGGGTACAATTCAGGATTAGGTATACAAGTTGTCATCATACAGGTAAAGTTTGGACCTCCAAACTTTATGGCATATAGACCTATGAACAGGATAGAAATTCCAGAAGCAAAATCTCAATTTCTCAACCAACTCGTCTTCAACAAACCCTCCAACAACAACTACTGGTGGAGAGGAGAACCTATTCAGTAAATGGTGCTAGGTAAACTGGTTGACCACATGCACAAGAATGAAACAGAACCCCTAACTATCATCATACACAAAAATCAAATCTAAATGGATCAAAGACCTAAATGTAAAATCTCATACATTAGGAATCTTAGAAAACACAGGAGATATCTTTATGGAAATTGGAATAGGCAGCCAATTCCTGATAAAAACCCCCAAATCTCATATCATAAGAGATGAGATTGACAAGTGGAACCTCTTCAAACTGAAAAGCATCTGCAAAACAAAAGAAACCATCAAGAGAGCAGGAAGATGACCCACAGAATATGAAAAAATAATTGCCAATTGCATATCTGACAAAAGCTTAACATCCAGGATCTACAAAGGAGCTCAAATATGCCGAAAAGAGAAAACAAACAGCCCCATTAAAAAGTGGGCATGTACTTTTCATGAAGCATCAATGATTTAATTATTCTTCTACTCAAACTTCACCATAATGTTGATATTTGTACTTACTACAATTTTAGTAGAATTCATGTTGTTGTGGTACAGGCTCCTTTTAAAGCAATGTCTTAGTCTGGTTAGACATGAATTAAATTTTACAACTAATAGTATTTTTAAGTATCTCAGATTATTATTTAACTAGAGACTTTAAACAAGTTAATTTGAAATTTTGCATCAATTTTTTTCCATAATAAAAATTGTGTTCTTAAAAGATCCAGAGTCATTTAGATCAAAATAACAATAACTACAATAAAAACAATAAAATCACTTAGCTCAGAATAAGAGGTAAATAATACAAAGGTATTTTTTGATGAATAAAAACTACATTTTCATTTCTTGATGTCTAAAATAGATCATATTTTGGCTTTAGGTAATATTTATCCTACTTATAAACTACTGTTATTTTAAATTATGTATTAAATGATTTATATCCCATTTTCCAAACTTAAAAAAATATGTTGACCCATCTGGAGGGCAATTTTATTGTCAACAAAAATTAAAAATAGCATTTTGCAAGCATACTACAAAGGAAAAAACAAGGTTTCTGAAGTACTCAGTTGCTAGAAAAAAAAAAAAACTTTGACATATATTTATATTTTCTTTGCCATCTATTAGCAGTCCAATGAATGAAGATGCAAACTCTTTCAGCTCTTTAGAGAAATTACTTGTTTACAAGAGTCTGTAATTGGATTTTAAGTGTATTAGTGTCTGAAAGTTTTTCAAAGCAATTTTCATGAAGCAGGAAGGTAGTCAAGTGATTTTAAACTCCAATTTTGTTTGAAGATTTCAAATGTGCCATATATTTTATGAAACCATGGACACTGTTGGATCATGACCAATTTGTTGATAATATCAACTGATATTTTTCTTTTAAGTAGAAATAATAGGAGAAAGCTTCATTTGTCCTGAACCAAAGCATCACTATAAATAAGCATATGCTGTTGTCTTGCATACAAAGCCTTCCTTAGATGGGAAACTGAAATGGACACATTATGTGAACATATTTAAAAAGAGATCTTACACACAGTTGTTTATTAGGATTTCTAATTGTGGAAACTCTTTGAGTCTTGAGGACAGTGATTTGTTTCTAGTGAGTTTGAAGTAAGGAGGGCGGACAATAATAGCACATGGTATTTGCTTTCTCTCAGCGGATCATTATGTAAAAGATTACAAACAGATTCTCTGAAAGAATCAAAGAATCAAAATAGAAATAAACACATGCTTCTTATTGATAGACTGAAAACTAGACTCTTTTAGGAAGAGTATAGTTTATTTTACAAGTTCAAGACATACCAAAATACATCTACATATAGGATTTTATTAAAAAATTCCATTGTGTTCTTTTGTTATATACATATAGCCAGGTATAGTGGCCTATGCCTACCATCCCAGCACTTCCTTAGGGAGGCAGAGGCAGGAGAATTATTAGGGCCCAGGTATGAGACCAGTGTGGGCAGTATAGTGAAACCTAGTCTCTACAAAAAATGTACAAAAATTAGCTAGATATGGTGCCAAGTGCCTGCACCTATTATCCCAGCTGCTCCAGATGCTGAAACAGAAGAATAGCCTGAGCCCAGGAGGACAAAGCAATAGTGAATCAAGATCATGCAAATGCACTCCAGTCTGGGTAACAAAGTGAGGCCTCTACTCAAATAAAAACAAATAAATAAATTGTTTAACAGTGCAGAAGGCAGCTTCTGGTGCTACACCCGTCATTCTCTCTTGACCCGTTATTAATGAAAGATTTCTTTCCAAAATTTTAGAACCTGAAAATGTCACAGGCTTTCTCAGATTCCTTTGCAGCTAGGGCTAGTTATGTAATCCAGTTCTGGTCAAAGGAATCTGAGAAGTCTGCTGGGAGATTTTTGTATTTATTTAAATTGAATTAAAGACATCATATCTCTTCATTGTTTGATATCTGTACACAAAGCCTGGAACCAATTGAGTTGAATTTATTTTCTCATTCTCTATTTTGTTCATCTCTGCTCTAGTCTTTATTATTTTCTTCCTTTCTCTAGATTAAGTTACGTTTGTTCTCTTCTTTATGTTGTTAATTGAATTTTTTTTTTTTTAAACAGGGTCTAGCTTTGTCACTCAGGCTGAAGTGCAGTGGCAAATCATAGTTCACTGCAGTCTGGTACTCCTGGACTGAATTGATTCTTCTGCCTCCCAAGTAGTTTAGACTACAAATTCATGCTACAATGCCTGGCTAATTTTTTAAAACATATTTTTAGAGATAGGATCTTACTATGTTGCTTAGACTGGTTTCAAACTCCTGACCTTGAACAATCCTCCTGCCTAAGCCTCTTGAGTCACTGGAGTTGTTTGAGAGTAGGTTGTTTAATTTCCATAATTTCATGAATTTTCCAATTTTATTTCTGTTATTGATTTCTAACTTTATCCCATTGTGATAGGAGAAAAACTTTGGCATTTATTATTTCAAATATATTGAAACTTAGTTTGTAATCTATTATATGGTCTGTTTTGGAAAATATCCCAATATTATACTCAGGGGTGAAAAATTAAAAGTTTTCCTCTATTATCAAGCACAATGTAGTACTGAATATTATAGCCACAACAACTAAGTCATGAAAAAAAAGACATTCAAATTGAAAATTTGTTCCAGTTATGGTTTGTTATAACAAAATTATCTTTTTCACAGATATGATGATCTTATATGCAAAAAATCCTAAGGACTCCAAAATAAATCTGCTAGAATCGATAAATAAATTCAGCAAAGTAATAGTAAAAGGGGAACATTTTTGTATTTTCTATACACTAACAATAAATAACAATAACAATCTGAATAGAAACCAACAAAATAATTTCATTTACAAAAGCATCAAAAAGTATATACTTAGGAAGAAACTTAAGCAAGAAGGTGAAAGACTTGCACAATAAAATTATGAAGCATCATGGAAAAGATGAATGAAGCTATAAATATATAAATATAAACACATCACATGTTCATGTATTAGAAGACTTATTATTAAGATGTCAATACTACCCAGAGTAGGCTACAGATTTTGTGCAATTCCTATCAAAATATTAATTTTTGGAGAAATAGAAAAGCCCAATCTAAAATCAATTCGGAATGTCAACGACCTTAAATGTCTAAAACAATCTTTAAAAAGAAATAAGCTGGAGGACTCATACTTCCTGATTTCAAAACTGTACAACTAAAAACAGTGAGAAACTGGAAAAAAGACACATAGACAAATGAGTTTAGAGAGTCCAAAAATAAACACTATACATGTCTTTAAATAATTTTTGATGAAGGTGCCATGACTATTCAATGGACTTGGAACAAATTGTGTTGAGAAAATTAAATGTTCACTTGCAAAAGAATGAAATTAGACCCCTACCTAATACTATATACCAAAAAAAGACTAAAAATGGACCAAATATGTAAATTTAATAACTAAAATTCTAAAGTTCATAAAAGCAAACATAGAAAAAAACCATTGGATTTGACAGTGATTTCTTGGATTTGACACCAAAAGTTCAGGCAAGAAAATAAAATATACACAAATTGAACTTAATGACAATTCAGAAGACCCTATACACAGGTAAAAATGTGTTCCACAGAATGGAAGACAGTATTTACAAACCATGTACCAGATAAAGTATTCATATCCAGAATACATAGAAAGCCTCTATGTAACATCTAAGCTGAGCAACAATAGCAACAAAACAGATTGCAAAATGGGTAAAGGATTTGAATATATACTTATCCAAGGAAACATAAACTATCAATAAGCACATGAAAAGATAGTCAACATCACTAATAATCAGGTAAATTCAAACCAAAGCTATAATGATCTACCTTCTAACAGTTATTAGGAGGGCTATAGTCAATAAAACAAAATAAGTGTTGGCAAGGATACAGAGATATTGGAATACTTGTGCACTGTTGGGGGAAAAAGTAAAACAGTAAATCTTCTCTGAAAAAAGTGTAGTGGTTTCTCAAAATATTAAACATATAATTATTATACAATTTAGTAATTCCATTTCTGAGAAAAGACCAACTCAAAATAAAAGCAGACTCTCAGAGATAATTTTTTATACCCATGTCTTCAGCAGCATTATTTACAGTAGTTAAAATCTAGAATCAACCTAAATGTCTATTGACAGATGAATAGAAAAGCAAAATGTGACATATATATCCTCCCCACAAAAAAAAATGGAGTTATCTTTTGGAGGGGAGGTCTCATGTAGTACAGACTTTCCCTGCTAGGTAAGTGTTATAGGAACCCATCAGCATCAGTATACCAGCTAGTGTTGATATAAGTGATGCATTTGGCTTCAGTTAATTATTTGGAGATTCTGTCAACTCATTTGTTCATTGCACATTTCATGCTGGGTGATTTAGAATGCACCTACCTGTCTATACTATGCTGAGCATTCAGCAGTTTTGTCCAAACATGGCATCCTCATGTTCCACCCTTCCTATTCACCCAGTCTCGATCTGAGTGCCGATTTTTTTTCTTTCCGCAGATGAGAAAAGTACTAAAAGGGAAGCATTCTATAAATATTGAAGAGGTGAAACAAAAAACAACAAAAACTCTAAAAGGCATCAGAATTGATGAGATCAAAAACTGTATTGAGCAATGGAAAAAGCATCTTGATAGGTCTATTGCATCAAACAGTCTGGATTTCGAAGGTAACTGAAACTTATTACACATTAATTTAAAAATAAGTAAAATTTTGACATATGCTACAACATAAATAAATTTTGAGAACATTATACTAAATGAAATAAAGTCAGTCACGAAAGGACAAATACTGTAGGATTTCATTTATAAGAGGTATTAACAGTAGTCATAATTATGGAGACAAAAAATGGTGGTTATTAAAGGCTTTAAGGAGGAAGGAATGAGGTGCTATTGTTTAATGAATATAGGACTTCAATTTTACAAGATGAAATAATTGTGGAGATGGACAGTGGTGATGGTTGCACATTTAAAAATGTATTTAGGGCTAGGGGTGGTGGCTCAAGCCTGTAATCACAACACTTTGGGAGGCCGAGGCAAGAGGATTGCCTCAGCTCAGGAGTTCGAAACCACCCTGGGCAACTTGGCAAGACCTCATCTCTACAAGTAAATAAAAAATAAGCCAGGTGTGGTGGCACATTCCTGTGGTTCCGGCTACTTGGAAGACTGAGGCAGAAGGATCATCTGAGTCCAGCAGGTTGAGGATGCGGTGGCTGTGAGCATGCCACTGTACTACAGTCTGGGCGACAGAGTGAGACTCTGACTCAAAAAAAATAAAAATAAAAATAATGTATTTAATACCACTGACATAAACTTAAAAAATAATTAAGACTGTTAATTTTATGTTATGTATATTTTACCACAATAAAAAAATGAAAAAAAAACTCAAAGCTCTGATTCACATTGCAATTTAGATTAACCTTGAATATGTTATCTTAAGTTAAAGGAGTCAGACACAGGCCAGGCTTGGTGGCTCAGCCTGTAAACCAAGCTCTTTGGGAGACTGAGGTGAGTGGATTGCCTGAGCCTGTGGGCTCGAGACCCGGCTGGGAAACTTCACAAGACCTCATCTCTACAATAAATCAAAAACCAGCCGGGTGTGGTAGCGCGTGCCTGTAGATCCAGCTACTTGGAAGGCTGAGGCAGAAGGATCTCCGGAGCCCAGCAGGTCGAGGCTGCAGTGGCCAGGAGTGACCACTGCACTCCAGTCTGGGTGACAGAGTGAGACTCCAACTAAAACAAATTAATGGTTGTCTAGAGTTGAAGGGGATGACAGATGAGGGGAAAGGAACTTTCTTTTCAGGATTGTGAAAATATTCTAAAATTGGTGATGGTGATGGATGGATAATTTTATGAATGTACTAAAAGCCATTAAACTATTCACCTAAATGGGTGAATTGTATGGTATGTAAATCATATCTCAACACAGTTATAATGATGAAATAAATAATCTTCTGAGATTTTGATTTGGATCTATTGATTATAATGATCAAATTGGGAATAACTAATAATTTGACAATACTGAGTTATTCCATTGAATCCTTTGGTTGTATTGATCAAATTGGGAATAACTAACATCTTGACAATATTAAGTTATTTTACCCATGAACATGATATATCTCTCCATTTACCTTTTATTTCTTTTACCAAAATTTTGTTGGCTTTCTCACATAGATCCTTATATACATATTTTGTTACATTTATGCTTTTGTATTTTATTTTGGGGAGTGAGCTAAATAAATTGTTTTGATTTTCAGTTTTCACTAGTTTATTGTTGGCATATATGAAAGTGACTGACTTTTGTGTGGTAATCTTGTATCCTGCAACCCTACTGTAATCACTTATTAGTTCTAGGGTTGTAACCTGCAACCCTACTGTAGTCACTTATTTTTTTGTTGTTCATTATTTTGAATTTTCTCCATAGACAATCATAGCATCTGTGAACAAAAGTTTTGTTTTTTTCCTTCTAAATCAGCATAATTTTCCTTTTTTTGTCTTTTGCCTTTACTATGCCATCCAGTACAATATTAAATAGGAGTGACAAGAGGGGACATCTTTGCCTTGTTCCTGATCTTAGAGAAAAAGTTTCAAGTTTCTCATTATGTAAAATATTAACTGTAGGTTTTTTGTAAGTATTCTTCATCGAATTGAGAATTTTCTTTCTACTTCTAGTTCATTGAGAGCTTTTTTAATAAATAGGTATAGAATTTTTAAGAGATTTTCTGCATCTATTTATATGACTGTGTGATTTTTTCTCTTCATCTGCTTATGTGATGGATTACATAAGTTTTGAATGCTTAATCAGCTTTTCACATGTTGGATAAATCTCACTTATTTGTAGTGTATAATTTTTTTTTAAATTTTATTTATTTTATTTAATTTTAAAGATGTGGGGTACAATTCAGGGTTAGGTTTACAAATGTTCATTATGCAGGTACCCTTGTAGATGAGGTGTGCTCCTCCCTCCCCTGGCAGTTTCCCTCAACTACCAATCCCACCCCACCCTTCTCTAGCAGTTTCTCACTACAGTCAATCCCTTTCTTATAGTATTATGACAATTGTTCAAGGTTCGCTTATAAGTGAGAACGTATAGTACTCTGTTCTTTCTTTCTGTGATAGATCACTGAGTATAATAGACTCTAAATCCATCCAAGTTGCTGTGAAGTCCATATGACTGTCCTTCTTTATGTCTGCATAATATTCTGTTGTGCATATGTACCACATTTTTTTTTAATTCAGTCAAGCTTCGATGGGCAGCATGGTTGGTTCCATGTTTTTGCCATTGTGAATAGAGTTACAACAAACACGAGCATGCAGGTATCTTTTTTGTAGACTGATTTGCATTCCTCTGAGTATATTCCCAGAAGGGGGATTACTGGGTCATATGAAAGGTCAATTTCTAGTTCTTTCAGAAATCGCTACACTCTCTTCCAAAGAGGTTGCACTAGTTTGCATTCCCACTACAGTGTAGAAGCGTTCCTTTTTCTCTACATCCTCACCAGCATCTGTTGTTTGTTTTGTTAATGATGGCCATTCTTACTGGGGTTAGGTGGTATCTCAGTATGGTTTTGATGTGCATTTCTCAGATGATTAGTGAGGCTGAACACTTTTTCATGTGTCTTTTGGCTGCCCATATATTTTCTTTTGAGAAATGTCCATTCATGTCTTTTGCCCACTTTTTAATGGAGCTGTTTGTTTTTTTTCCTCTTGGTGCATTTGAGTTCCTTGTACATCCTAGATGCAAGGCCTTTGTCGGATAAACGATTGGTAAATTTTTTTTTCCCATTCTGTGGACTGTCTCCCTGATCTCTTGATGGTTTCTTTTGCTTTGTAGAAGCTCATCAGTTTGATGAGGTCTCATGTGTCTATTTTATTTCTTATGGTCTGGGCATTTAGCATTTTGATTGCCAGTTTTGGTTGCCAGTTCCAATTTCCATAAGGGTGTCTCCAGCATTTTCTAAGAATCTGATAGTTTGAGGTTTTACATTTAGGTCTCTGATTCATTTAGAGTTAATTTTTGTGTATGGTGATAGGTAGGAGTCTTGTTTCAATCTTCTGCACATAATCAGCCAGTTTTCCCAGCACCATTTACTGAATAGGGTCCCCTCTCCCCAGTGGTTGTTGTTGGAGGCTTTGTCAAAGATGAGCTGGTTGAGAAATTCAGGCTTTGATTCTAGAATCTCTATCCTGTTTCATTGGTCTATATGCCGGTTCTTGTACCAATGCCAGACTGAAGCATTTGATGTAATCCAGCATCCCTTCTTGATAAAAACCCTCAAACACCTAGCTATAGAAGGTACATACCACAAAATAGTAAGTGCCATCTTGATAAACCCACCACTAGCATATTACTAAATATACAGAAATTGGAAACATTCTCCTGAAAACTCAAACAAGACAAAGCTGCCCACTCTCACCCCTCTTGTTCAACACTGTGTTGGAAGACCTAGCTAGAGCAGTTAGACAAGAGAAGGAAATCAGTGACATCCAAATAGGAAAAAAGGAAATCAAGTTATTCCTCCTTGCTGATGATATGATCCTGTAGGGGTCCAGCCCCGCAAGGGTCGTGGGCTTTCCTGAAGAAAAGACGGATAGGCAAAAGACGAAAATATTATACTCAGACACCTGCTTCCCGAACAGATGACAATTTAATGTTAGTTAACACAGAGCTTTTATACCATTCGTAAAGGGCAAGACAAAGAAAAAGTTACCATCTAGTGGTCTTAGCAACAAACAAACCAAGATCCCTATAAACATTCAGACAACGAGTCTTATTCATAAAGCCAACAATGACACTTTTAGTCCAAAGTCCCCAATTACAGTCCTTGAAATGTCTTAAGAAAGTTTCTAAGTGTTCATTTCTTCATGTGTCAGGAGTTTTCCCATCTTAGGCTTTTATGTCCTTCAGAGTCTTGTGATCGCCTCGCTTGTCCAGATGTCTTTGTTACTTTTCTCTTATCCTGTAGTGCTTGTTTCTAAAGAAAAATCAAAAGAAGCTTTTAGTAATGTTTCCCAGGCCCCCAAGGTGGCTTTCTGTCTTTGGCTAATCTATCATAAAAGTGTCTGATTAGTATATTATGAGTTCAGTGAAAACCCACTTTATAAATGTTAACTTAGAGTTTTAACTATTAAATTAAGTAAAAACCTTAACGATAATCTTTATCCTAAGTCAGTGAAAACAGTATTATAAATCACCTACATAGCTCCTAGATAAGTGTTAGAACTTATAATGAATTCATAATGAACTTACTATAAACTTGTGCTTCTAAAAATCCTATGTCTAAACACTAAACTGCATAATCCTAAATCAAATAAGGAGTGAATATACTTATATCATTTTTTACTCAAGCAATATCTAGTAACTTATAACCAAGTGAAAGAAAGCATTCTTGATGTGCTTCAGAGTTTAACCCTGGCATATGTTAGAAAAGGCCAAACAGCGTAGTGGGAAATGGAAAAATAAACCATGACATTTCCAGGTTAGCTGGGAGTACTTCACATAAACATGCCATTTTCTTCTTCCACAACTGTACAGAATTCTTCGGCGGTACCAAACAGCAAAGGTGGAAGACAGAAGGGCCTCAGCTTCCCAGGCTCACCCTGCAGCCTGGGATCTTCGGCCCACCAGGACCCTGTCAATCAGGTGGGCCTCCAAGGCTGGCTCCCAACATGATCCTATACCTGAAAAATCCACTAAAATCTGTCAAAAACCTGCTTGCAATATAAAGGACTTTGGCAAAGTCTCAAGGTACAAAATAAATGTGCAAAAGACAGTTGCATTCTTATACATCAACAACAAGCAGACAGAAAACAAATAAAAAACACAATCCCATTCACAATAGTCACACACACACACAAAATGAAATTCCTAGGTATCTTCCTAACCAGAGAAGTGAAAGACCTTTACAGTGAGAACCACAAAACACTGCTCAAAGAAATTCAGGAAGACACAAACAAAGGGAAAATTATCCCATGCTCATGGCTAGGAAGAATCAACATTGTTTAACTGTCCATCCTACCAAAGGCATTCAACAGATTCAACACAATACTCACTAAATTACCAATATCATTCTTCTCAGACCTGGAAATGACAATACAGAAATTCATATAAAAACATAAACAGCCAGAAACAGCCAAAATGATCCTTAGCAAAAGAAACAAAGCAGGAGATAGCACACTTCCAACCTTCAAACTTTACTATAACGCTACATCATAATTCTTTTTATACATTGTTGGATTCCATTTGCTAATATCTTATTGAGAATTTTTGCATCTATACTTATGAGAGATAGTGTTCTATAGTTTTCTGTTCTTGTAATGTCTCTGTCTGGTTTTGCTATTGGGATAGTGTTAACCTCAGAATGTGCTAGAAAGTATTCCCTCATCTTAAGTCTTCTAAGAGAGATGATAGAGAATTGTAATTTTTTCCTTAAATGTTTGGTAAAATTTATTAGAAATCTACTTGGACCTGACGTGTTTTGTTTTTGTAAAGTTGTTAAATATCCATTCAATTTACTTAACACAGATAGGCCTATTCAGATACTCTATATTTTCTTTTGTAAATTTTGGCAGAATATGTCTTTCATATAATTGGTTCATTTTCTTTAGGTTATCAAATCTATGGACATAGTGTTGCTCACATTATTTCCTAATTATTATTATTATTATTTTGAGCTGGAGTTCCACTCTGTCACCCAGGCTGGAATGCAATGTCATGATCACATCTCACTGCACCCTTGATCTCCTGGGCTCAGGAGAGCCTTCTGCCTCAGCCTCCTGAGTAGTTCAGACTATGCCTACCTATTTTTTGATATTTTTTTCTTTCTTTTTTTTTCTGTAGAAATGAGATCTTGCTATGTTACCCAGGTCTCAAACTCCTGGTCTCAAGCGATCCTCCTGCCAAAATACTGGGATTACAAGTGTGAGTCACTGCACCCGGTTTGATTATCATTTTAATATTCATGGAATCTGTAGTAATATTCCTCTTTCTTTTCTGATATTAAACATTTTCCCCTTTTCTCTTTTATCTTAGCCAGGCTAGAGGCTTATCAATTTTTTGATCTTTTCGAAGATCAAACTTGGCTTCATTGGTTTTCTCTATTAACTTGTTGTTTTCAGTTTCATTAATTTCTGATTCAATTTTAACTGTTTCTTTTCTTCTGCTTTTTAAAAAATTTTTATTTTCTGAGTTGGAGTCTCACTCCATCACCCAGACTGGAGTGCAGTGGCCGCTCCCAGCCACCACAGCCTCGACCTGCTGGGCTCCAGCAATCCTTCCACCTCAGCCTTCCAAGTAGCCGGAACTACAGGCACGCGCTACCATGCCTGGCTAATTTTTTTGATTTATTGTAGAGATGAGGTCTCTCCAAGTTGTCCAGGTGGGTCTTGAATTCGCAGGCTCAAGCAATCCACTCACCTCAGCCTCCCAAAGTGCGGGATTACAGGCTGAGCCACCCAGCCCAGCTTCTTCTGCTTATTTTTAACTTGCTCTTTATTTTCTAGTTTTCTAAGATAAAATTTTAGATAATTGATTTTTGATCTTTTTATCTAATTAGTTAAATGCTGTATATTTTTCTCTCACCACTGCTCTTGCTGCAGCTCACAAATTTTGATAATTTTTGTTTTTATTTTCATTTCCCTCACAATATTTTGAAATTAAAACATTAAAAAATAGAAGCATTTGTCTTTGATTCATTTGTTATTTAGAAGTGTGTTGTTTAATCAACAAGTATTTTGGTATTTTCTAGCTATCTTCCTGTTACTTATTTCTAGTTTAACTTCATGTGATCTGGAGTCAGACGTTGTATGATTTCTATACTTTCAAACTTGTTAAGATTTATTTTATGGCCCAGAATGAAGTCTATCTGGGTGAATGCTAAATTTAAGCATGAGAAGAATGGGTGTGTTTTGCTGTTATTCGATCAAGTAATCTACAGATATCTATTAATTTTAGTCTAGTCAATTGGTAGTGTTGTTGAGTTGAACTATGTCTTCAATTATTTCTTGCCTACTAGATCTGTTCATTTCTGATGAGGGGTATTGAATTCTTCAACTGTAAGAGTATATTTATCTATTTTTCTGTGTAGTCCTATCAATTTTTCTATGTAGTCCTATCAATTTTTCCTCATGAGTCTTGATGCTCTGTTGTTAGGTGCATACCAAATAAGGGTTGTTATATCTTTTTGGACAGTCTACCTTCTTGTCCCTCATAATTTTCCTTACTCTAGTCTGCTCTATACAAAATTAATATTGCTGCATCTCCTTTTCAAAAAGTTATTGTTAACATGGTATATTTTTCTCCATCCAGTTACATAAATCTATAAGTGTCTTTATATTTAAATGGCTTTCTTATAAACCACATATAGCTAGATCTTATTTTTGATCCACTCTAAAAATATTTGTATTTTATATGATACATAAAGACCATTGTTTTTAAAGTGTTATGAATTTAGTTGGATTATTATCTACCATATTTGCTACTGCTTTCTATATGTTACCCTTGTTCTTTGTTCCTATACTTGTTTTTCACTCTTTTTCTGCTTTTTATAGTTTTGACTATTTTATTGTCTCTCACTATATCAGTTGTACTTTTTTCCTACACAGAACAGAGTTTTAAAATACTTTGATAACCAATCAGAGAGTATTTCTTAGTAACATTCTAGCTCTTTGCAAATAGCGTAGTACCTTATAATAACAAAATAATTGTATTTTCTTTCTCCATTCACTTGTATTATTGCTGCCATTTGTTTGCTTACAACAGCCATATTTGTATGTATTTATATATACACACATAATCAAATACACAATTGCTACTGTTATTTTGAACAAACTATCATGTGTTACATAAATTAAATATAAGAAAAATACACGTTTTTTATTTTACCTTCATTTATGCCTTATCTAATACTATTCCCTTTTTTCCTGTAAATCTAAGTTTCTGACCTTTATCATTATCCTCTCTAAACAATGTCTTTTAACATTTCTTGCAAAGTAGATCTAGTGGCAACACATTTTTTTTCAATTATTTATTTTCATTTTTTTCACCTTTGAAGGATAATTTGTTAATGTACAGAATTCAAACTCAGTGGATTTTTTTTTTTTTTTTTTTTTTTGGTCTCAGCACTTTAAATATCTCACTACATTTTCCTTTTGATTACATGGCTTTGTGAATAAATTGAATTAATTTTTGTCTTTGTTCCTCCATAATTACTGTTTTATTCCTTTATTTTCTTTCAGGATTTCATCCTTATCTTTTATTTTCTATAATTTAAAAAGTGCTTACCTATTTGTGAGTTTTGTGAAATTTATCCTCTGAGTGTTCTCTGAGTTTTCTGGTTATGTGGATTAGTTACTGACATTAATTGGAGAGAAATTCTTAGTCATTATTATTTCAAATATTATTTCTATTTTTTTTCCCTCTCTTCTTCATCTGGAATTCACATTACTTGTATGTTACACCTTTTTGGTTGTTCTATAGTTCTTGAATATTCTGTTGTAATGTATTTTCAGTTTTTGTATCATTATATTAATTTTGGCTATTTCTACTGAAATATTCTTACGATCACCGATTGTTTCCTCAGCTATGTCCAGGTTACCAATAAGTTTATTAAAAACAGCCTTCATTTCTGTGTGGTGTTTTGTTTTGTTTTTTATGTCTAGCATTTCTTTTTGGTTCTTTGTTCTAATATACATGTCACTGCTTACATTACCTGCCTGTTCTTACATGTTGTCCACTTTATCCAAAAGCAACCTAGTAGCTTAATCTTAGTAGCTTAATCATAGTTGGTCAAAATTCTCATTCTGAGAATTTCAACATTTTTCCACATCTGGATTATATGCTTCCTCTTTCTCTTCAAACTGTGTTTGTTTGTCTGTTTATTTTTGCCTTTTAGTGTATCTTGTATTTATTTTCATCTTCATAGCCAGACTTGATGTACTAGGTAAAGCGAACTGTTATAAATAAACCTTTAGTGACGTGGTGGTAAATGTATGGAGAGGGAAATGTTATATAGTTATATGAGTAAGTCTTAATCAACCTGTATCCCTGAATAGCAAACTTTACAGGCACTTCTCAAGTTTTCTTCCCCCATGTTGGACAAAAGAGCAGGCTGAAGTTGGGTATTTCCCTTTCTCCACATGGAAATAGATCCATATGGAATTGGGTATTTCCTTTCTTCCCAGTCAATTATGTTCTAATTAAGTGGTTTTCCTGGATATAGACCTTGTTAAGAACAGAATGTCCTGACGTCTTTCAAAATTGTTCCTTTTCATCTCTCCCTGCCAAAACACAAATTAATTTTCTTCTAATATTCACTGTGACAACCTTGTCGAGCTCTTGGAGGTAAAACTCACAAAAATGTGGGAGCCCACAATGACCTAGTCCCCTAGAGATTTTATCTCTCATTCTTGTCTACACTGAGCCGCTAGTAACTTGTCATAGTTCAGGTTTCTCTACTTCAGCACTGTTTTCCATGGGGATTTGGGTCTATGAGTTTCTCATAAGTCACAATTCTTTGCATTCTGTTGCCTTCTCCAATTTTGAGGGTAGTGGCTTGTGCTGTGACCTTACCTCTCTGATGTTTCTAAGAATTTGTTGATTTTCAGTTTGTTAAGCATATTATTTGTTAGGATGAGGTGTCAACTTCTAGCTTCTTAATTGCTGGCTTGGTAGCCAGAAGTCAGGCTAAAGTTTTTAAAGTAAACATATTGCTTTAGTGTGTTCAGACTTTTGTATCAGAGTGCTGTAGGCTGGTGACTTATAAACAACAGCAATTTGTATCTCACAGTTCAGGAGGCTGGGAAGTCCAAGACGAAGCATTAGAAAATTTATTTTCTGGTGAGAATCTGTTTCCTGGTTTACATGACAGATGAGACAAAGGAGCGCTCCTGGATCTCTTTTACATGGGTGTCAACCCTTTTTATGAGGACTTTGCCCTTATGATCTAATCAACTAATAAAAACCCCACCTCCTAATACTGTCACATTGGGAGACACAAGCATTTTGACATCTGAATTTTGGTGTATCATTTTAATGAATTGAAAAAATAAGGTATAGAAACCTGGCAGCTTTCTATATTGTTATTTTTTACTGAACTCCATTCAGTGCACTTTATTCAATCCTTGTACAAGTTTAAATTCTGTTTTCAGCACTTAATGACCCTAAGTTAAGAGCAAGATATTTCTCCAAATTTTACTTTTGTAATTTACGAAGCAGATGTGATAATTATACCTATTTCAAGGCTATTACACCAAACATTAATTAAAATTTGATACTGTATAATGCTTTGAAAGTTACTTCTCACAAAGTAAATGCTCAAATCCAGTTAGCTACCATGTTGTTGCTTTTATTGTTGTTCATGTCATTACAAATAGACCTCTATAAGATATTTTTACTGTCAAGATATTTTCAAAACTAATATTACAACTAGGTTTAAATTCCATTTAGTAAACTATTGTATACTTTTCTACTCAAAATATATCTATTCAAAATAGAAAAAAAGAAATAATTTAAAACACAATATTATACAAATGTAGAATAAGAGATTTTCTAGAGTGTGGAAGTGATTTAAAAAAATACAATTCGTTCATGAGAAAAAGTTTTCCTGTACTATCTGGGTTTGCTTTTATAAAAAATAATGACCATAACTTTAAAAACTATTTGATCAAGATTTTATTTTATTCTGATTTTTTTAAGGATGTGTTGAAGATTTTTTTTATTTTTCCGATTTAAAAGTCTAATTCTGCTGCTGATTGCACTACAGATTTAGTTAATATAATGTAATTATCATGATAACTAAATATGCAATGTAAGCTATTTATTAACCTTGGCCATCTAATTTTGGTATCAATCTTTTATACTAATTAAGTTCTTTGCTTCTGCTTCTATAAGCAACATGGAATTACTTGTTATTCATACTAGTTTCTAGGTAATAAGAATGATACTTTTATATGGGAATGCATTGGTTACTAAGGAGAGAGCAATCACTGCAGTGCCACAGAGTAAGTGATCTGAAGAATAACTTAATTTTTATTCAATGATTGGTTGCTTTTTTCAAGACCATAAACAGTTGGCAGAATTTTTGTGTCTATAGTATGTTGAATTATGTTTATAAACTTTATTCCTGTTACATATCCAGAATATGTGAAGTTCTACTTCTGTCAAAAGCTGTAATAATCATTTCTTCCCCATTCTTCATATTTTCTCTTAAAAAATGTGATCTCAGCAATTGCTTTTAACTATATTTCCCTTCTATTCTAAGCTTTTTCCTATATTTGATCAAAATTTCTTTAAGTTTTGCATTTGTTGGGCCACAGAAATGTTATGTCTAGGTTTTATCTTTTGGTTTGCTATTTTAAAAAATAAATATGCAATAATAAATAATGCTGCCCTTTTATAATTCAATTATTTTATAAAAAGCTATGCTAAGAAACATTAATGGACTGGTAAATAAGAAAACTAAAAGAAGTTTGATCCATATAGCTAATCCAAGTAGAACCTGTATCTCTAGGCAAATTATACTATGTTATCCACATCTTCATTTGAAATTATTTTGTTGAGGTTAAATCAAAACAAATAAACACCCTGGTAATAAGAACTCATATATTTTAAAGCATTTTAGAACATTATCTTTATTTCTCACAACTCTGTATGGAAGCATCATTCTCTTTTTTGCAGATGAAGAAATTGAAACCAGGAGTTTTAATTAAATTTGATGGGAGTTACACAATTAATTAGTTCCTGAGCATAACATGACCCATGTATGCCTGAGTTCAGAGCAGGTGCTATTTTTATGGTAACATGATTTTTCTTCCAAATACAAGCATTGAATAAAGAGAAGCAGAAACACAAGGGTGCTTGGAAGTTTCTAGGGAATGAAAGTTTTGAGGAGAAAAGAATCAGATTGACTTTTTCCAGTTTGATAGCAAAGGGGCTTTTGAGACAATTTTAGGAAAAGAAGATAGGATTTCATTTGTTTACAATTCTTTTAAATCACCATGAGGTCAACTACACATATGCATGTACCTGTGTGAGTGTATTTATACACACAGACACACACACACACACACACACACACACACACACACACACACACACACATACACACTATTCTCCTCATTTATTTATTTAAAATATTTTAGCACTTTATATTTTCCTCGGTTAGAATTGCCTTTCATAACTTTTATAGCTTCATATATTTTGCAAAACTCTTTGGAATACCAGGCATGATATTAACAACATGGTATGAAGAACTTATTTTCAAACGAATGAAAATAAAATACTTTTGTTACTTAGCCACTAATATAGGGTTTTCTTCTTTATTTGGATATTTAATTTTATCTTGAAGCAATATAAGACAGTCACATTATATAATCATTTTCAAATGAAGATGTATTTTGTTAATTATTTTAAGCTTATAATTGAAGCATAATAAGTATACACATTTATGGGAAACAGTATGATGGTACAACGAATACATGTATACACTGTATGATGATCAAAGTGAGTATTGCCATAGCCATCATTTATATTTCTTGTGATGACAACATTCAAAATCTTCTCAAGCTAATTTGAAATATATACTACATTGCTATTTGCTAAAGTCACCGTAATGTAGTCACCCTAATGTACTAAAACACCATCATTTTTTCTTCCTGTCTAACTGTAACTTTGTACATGTTGATCAACCTCTTCCAGTGTCCTTTTCCTTCCTATTCTTCCCACCCTGTGATCACCACTACTCTACTCTCTACTCCCTTGAAATCAACTTTGTAGATTCCACATATAAGTAAAATCATGTGGTACTGGTCTTTCTCTGTTTGAGTTTATTTCATCTAAAATAATGGTCTCTAGATTAATACATGTTGCCACAAATTGCAGAAGTTCATTTTGCTTTATAGGCGAATAGCATTACATTGTATATTCATGCTATTTTTTATCCACTTATCCCTTGATGGACCCTTAGGTTGGTTCCACATATTGGCTATTATAAACAGTGCTGCAAATAAGCATGATAGTGCCATCTGTCTCTGACATACTGATTTTATTTTATTTGGCTATACACCCAGTAATGAAATTGATGGATCATATGGTAGTCCAGCATTAGTGATTTGTCTTTTTAATAAATAGATATTTTAACCAAGGTGGGTGATACCTTATTTCGATTTTAATTTGTTATTTCCATGATTAGGGATTATGAGTATTTTTTTCATATCTCGGTTGGGCATCTGTATGTCTTCTTTGGAGAAAGGTCTATTCAAATTTGTGTCCCTTTTATAATCAGATTTTTTTTTTTTGCTATTGTGCTGTCAGAGTTACTTACAAATTCTGGATACTTATTCATTGTCAGATGCATAGTTTGCAAATAACTTCTCCCATTCTGTAGGTTGTCTCTTTGCTTTATTGATTGTTTTCTTAGCTGTGCAAAGCTTTTTATTTTGTTGTAATATAATTTATCTGTTTTTGCTTTTGCTGCCTGTGCTTCGAGGTTTATTTAAAAAGTATTTGCCCAGCCCCTGAATTGTTTTCTTTATGTTTTTACCTGGTGGTTTCAAAGTATTAGGTCTTATATTTAAGTCTTTAATCCATTTGGAGTTAATATTTACATGTGGTAAGTAATAGGGATCTAGTTTTATTCCTCTACATATGACTATGTAGTTTGTACAGCATTATTTATTGAAAAGACTGTATTTTTCCTTAATGTGTGCTCTTGGTGCCTTTGTTGAAGATCAGTCTACCTAAATGCATGGATTTATTGCTAAATTCATTTTTCTACTTCATTGATCTATGTGTTTATTTTTATGACACATAGTTCCATACTGTTTTGGTTACTATAGTTTTATAATATATTTTGAAATCAGGCAGTGTGATGCCTCCAGCTTTGTTCTTTTTGTTCAAGATCACTTTGGTTATCAAGGATTTCTTTAATTTCCATATGAATTTTAAGATTATTTTTCTATTTTTGCAAAGAACGCCATTGACATTTTGGTAAAAGTTACATTGAATCTGTAGATTGCTTTGGATATATGAACATTTTAACAATATTAATATTTTGATGTATGAACACAGGATATATTTATATCTATTTGTATCCCTTTAAACTTTTTTCATCAATTTTTTGTTCGTTTTTATTGTAAAGATTTTTCACATCCTTGGGTAAGTTTATTCTTAGGTATTATATTTTAAGTTTATAGTTAGGGTAAATGGAATTGCTTTATTGAATTTTTTAAAGATAGTTTTACTATTAACATTAAAAATCTAATTTTTAAATGTTGGTTTTCTATCCTGTAACTTAACTAAATTTACTATTAGTTCTAACAGGATGTTTTGTGGAGTCTTTAAGATTTTCTATATATGTATATATAAAATCATTTTGCATGCAAACAAGTAATTTAACTTTATGAAAGAATAAATTATTTCTAATTTGGATTCCTTTTATTTATTTCTCTTGCCTAATTACTCTGGTCAGACCTTTCAATACTATATGGAATCAAAATGGTGAAAATGGGCATTTCTATTTTGTTCTGGATCCTAGAGGAAAGATTTTCAACTTTTGTTGGTTCAATATAGTTTAGCTTTTGTTTTATCATGTGGTCTTTATTGTTTTGAGGTATGTGTCTTTTATATCCAGTTTGTTGAAGATTTTTTTTTTTTACTGTGAAGATAAAATTGATCAAATGCTTTTTCAGCATCTATTGAAATGATCATACTGTTATTGATATTTATTGATTTGTATCTGGTAAACCATCTTGGCATCCTCAGAATAAATGTCATTTGATCATGATAAATGATCTTTTTAGTGTGTTGTTGAATTTGGTTTGCTAGCATCTTGTTGACAATTTTTGTATCTATGTTCATTAGGGATATTGGCCTGTAGCTTTTGTTCTTGTATTTTTGTCCAGTTTTGGTATTAGCATTATGCTGGTCTCATGGAATGAATTTGAAAGTATTGTATCTTCTTCAATTATTTAAAAATAGTTTGAGTAGAATTGGTACTAGTTCTCCTTTAAATGTTTGGTAGATTTCAGTAGTGAAGCCACTAGGTACTGGGCTTTTTTTTGATAGGAGATTTTCTTATTACTACTTCAATCTCATTACTCAGTATTGGTTTGTTCAGTTTTTGCATTTCTTGATAAGCTGTATATGTACAAGGATTTATTTCTTTCTTTAATATTTTCTAAATTGTTGCCATATAGTTATTTATAGTAGTCTCTTATAATCCTTTGTATTTCTGTGTTGTTAGCTGTAATGTTTCCTTTTTCATCTCTGATTTTTTTGAATCGGAGTCTTACTCTGTCACCCAGGCTGGAATGCAGTCACATACTCATTGCCAACGCAGCCTTAACATTCTGAACACAGGCGATCCTTCCATCTTTTTTTATTTATTTAGAGATGAGGTCTTGCCAAGTTGCCCAGTCTGGTCTTGAACTCCCTGGCTCAGGTAATCCTCTTGCCTTGGCTTCCCCAAATGCTGTGATTAGAGGCTTGAATCACCACACTCAGCTCTGATTTTGTTTTCTAGCTACAAACTGTACCATGGCTTTTGCATATGCTGCTCTCTGTAATGAAGTTTCATCTTCTTCAGTCATGGACCTTCAGCTGACAAACTCGTACAACACTTTATCATATTTCAGAGTAACTTGGAAATGCATTTTTGATTATCTTAGTCCTTACTAAATTTGAAATTTCTTAAGAGCAGGAATTGTTTCTTCAAAGTTTAGCATCATCTCTAGCATAGTGATGTACATGTATTCGTTAAATGAAAGGTTATTAAAGAAATAATATTATCTAATTAAGTTTTTGACCAAAAACTAACACTTATGTATTTTAGATGAGAAAATAAATAAGAAAACTTGCAATTTTGAAAATGAGAAAATAAATGAGAAAATTTATAATTTTGTGAGCAGGAATAATAATTTTAAAAAAAGTTTGCAACTCCCAGGAAAACACAGTGCCCATTTTCACCTACCCCACAGAATAGTTAACAAAGTTAAGAAAGAGTCTATCATATGAAATTGAGAAATATCTTTGACCCCTTTAAAACAAATTCAAAGATAAATGAATATAATAAATGTGTTAGTGTCTGAAAATATCCTTGCAGACTTAAGAAGGTTATATCTATAAAAATTGTTTTAATTCATATTGTGGTTTAGTATTACTTATTTCACCAGCTTTAGCTACTAAAGAGAACTATCCTTAGCATTCTTCTTTAAGTTGACCTGTCTCCACTTTCACCTTCCACAACATATTAAAACTATAACAACAGAGCTTAATATAGATAGGACATGTACTTATAAAATAATTTCTAATCTCAGAGAACATCTCAGCACTACTAATTGTGTTCATGGGTCAGTAATTTTAAAAATATAGACTAAAGTCCTGCATTGTTCTATTTTCGTTGTGCTTTTAAATAAACTTGTTGCATTCTTTTTTTCTTATCACGTCTGCATTCTTCTGATTCAATTGACTTCATTATCTTTTTCCAATAATTTTTACTAATGCCACACAACTCTGCCTAGCGCTAATGGATAAATGATGAAGAGCAGGATGCAAGGAGGAGGACAGTAGATACCCCTATGAGGGAAAGCAAGAATACAAGTCAGATCCTCATTTCTATGGAAATGAAGCGTTAGAGGAGTTTCCCTTCCTGCTGCTTCAGGATGGATGGTGGATCCATGGCCGTAATGCAGCAAAGGTCTGTTAAGAGACTTCGGGATTTTGGCTGGTGCCTTCTTTATGTTTAGCTGCACAGCTGGTTCAGGTGCATTTTCAGCCGTAATAACTAATAACATTCCCGGTGGAAACATTCAACTGCAGTAAAACAGACAGAAATCTATTATAAATGTGAGTGCAATGTCAATGTTTACAGAAGGAGGTCAAATAACAGAATTCTATTTGGTAAATGTCAGTACTGTATGAGTAGAAAGCATTCACAATATTTGCATTCTTATTAGAATGATATGTGCAAAAGCCATAAATATTTCATGGATTTTTTTTAACTTCTATTTTTTCTCCCTTAGTAGAAATTACTTCTCTTGCCATTGCTCTGAGCCTCTAAGTTTAGTCTGCTGCTTATGTGCTTTCCAGTATTTGAGGTTACATGTCAAGTCACCAGACTAGTATAATGTGCAGATCAACTGTAACTTATTGTGACACAGTGCACATTTATATTCAGATGTAAACCCAAGAACTGAAAGCCTCTTCTAATGTGAATCACATAAGGAATAAGCAAATCTTTACTTGGTCACCTTAAATCAACTATGTATGTCTTGCATTGATTCATTCATTCTTTGCAGCCTTTAGCATAGTGTAATGTATCAGATCAACTACACGTGACTGATTTTTTTTTAAACAAACCAAGCACCATTTGACTTATAGTGATAAATACTTAAACACTTAGGAATCTATATTCAGATATATACGTGAGTTATATTTGTTTTGAGTACTAATGTTGATAATTCATTATTATTTAAAATCAGAACTTGAAGGAGAATATGAAATACTATGCTACTACTATCTTTGGTAATACATTTTAGCATTGCTGTCTGTAAAAAGGAGTAAAGATTGTCATCTTATAGATTATAGAAATTGAGCTAATTCTTCACTGTATCCTTTCTGCTATTATCACTCCTTTTGTATGTATCTAATAGCATTTAGTTGGGAGTGAAAGGGGAGGTCAGAGTGTTTTCTATTTCCTAGAGGTTGGTATCTAAAGAAAAAGAAAGTATATAATTCTGGAAACAGGTTGTCTGAAAGGTTAAAAAACTAAATTTAGTAAAATAGATGCTGATTCCAGACATGCTAGACTATTCCAATCTGATTTCATGTGAGAGATATTTTGCTGCTTTCACTAAAGAACAGTCTTATACAAATATTTTATAAGTGTAGTTTCCCATTCAATAACTTTAAGGAGTTTTCACTGGTCAACCAACATTATTTTATAGAGATTCTCTTGCAAATCTTGTTGGAAGTTATTAGCCCTATTAATGCTATTTCAAGACATTCTTTTTAACTAGAGAAATTATCTCTTAGAGCAGTGATGTACAGTTGGGAGAATTCCAAAGGTAGCTAATTATGCTTAGTAATTGGAATAAAGCAAAAACACTAGAAAAAAGTGCCATGGGAAGATAAATGGAGACATAGAAGGGTACAAAAAAACTTGTGGATGATAAATGTTTTAACACATACATTCAAACATATAAACAAAAAGTGATCCCAGATAAGCCTGATAGAAATTGGACCAACATGATTAAAGGTCAATTCCCTGGAAAATACAGAAATACTGCAAAGCAAAACCTTAGCAAAAGATCTTTCCATGGATACAAAGACAGAATGTTAGTCAAAAATTTGATATGCTTCAAGAGCATCAGAAAGGGATTCATAAAATCAGATTTATTTGTATGGGTGTGACACATTATCTAAGATTACACCACCTGATGCACACTATATTTTCTTCATTTTATGCCGGTAATAAAATCATTTATAAGATGTAATACTGGTTTTGATTTTTTTTTTTCAGAAAATAAAACTAGACAAAACAGATATCTTGACTTTAAAACATTAAAATATCCCCAAAAAATCACAGTATTAAGGAAATATAGTAATTATTAATGGTTAAAAAATTAAATTGCAAGTGTTTTTCAGAAATGTATATGTTAGCTTAAAGCCAAACATGACTGAAGTGATTGCTGTGGTGAGGCACTCACATTTACCCTTAAAGGTACTCATTATTCTAACCATTAAGATAATTGGTGGCAATCGGTTCTCAGGTTAGTGGCTAATGACTGGTACAGTTCCAGAGATCTCTATGGGATCAGCTGAAAACTTTATTACCACTGTTTTATAGTTCAACGTCTCCTGCTCAATTCTGCTTCACTTACAGGTATTCTTAAAACAAACAAACAAACAAACAAAAAACTCTTTTTTTTTTTGAGTGAAGTCTCACTCTATCTTCCAGACTGGAGTGTAGTGACCTGACCATGGCTCACCACAGCCTCCATCTGCTGGGGGCTCAGGTGATTCTTCTGGTTCAGCCTCCTGAGTAGCTGAGACTACAGGCATGTGCCACCACATCTAGCATTTATTTATTTAGTAAAGATGAGGTCTCATTATGTTGTCTAGGATCTCGAGTTCCCAGGCTCAAGCAATCTTCTGATCTTGAGCTTCCCAAATAATCGAGATTACAGTTGTGAGCTATCATGCTGGGCCCACCTAGAGGTATTCTTGAGGCACTAGCCCAATCTCACAGTCTCTGAATCAGTTGCTCAATGCCAACAACTTACTGTAAATACAAATTAGTAACAATTGGTATACTATAGGTTTTTATATGTTTCACATTAATGAGCACACTGAACCCCTCAAGTGAAGTAAAAATTCAAAACACCCGAAGCATGGAGGACGGCAGAAATAGCTAGAGTGAAACATTTGATGCTTTTATACTCTAAACTAGTGATTTTGTTAACCAGTGGGAAAGCGGTGTCTTAATATTTAACTACATTTTTTTTCTTTTAAAGCAGAAAAGCCAAAACATTTCTTACATAAGGCAGTAACTGACATGGAGGTGCAAGATATGAGTAACTACAGAGTAATCTATATAAACATGAGACAATTATAGCTGCATAAACAAGAGAGTACGCTATAAATAAACTTGGCTTTTCTGTTCCAACTCAGTGTTTCTGACCTTGGGAATAATAAAATCTTCTAAATCCAGAGCTCCTTGTGTCTTCATCAATGATTAAATTTAACCAAATATTTTATTAGTGTTTAGATTGATTGTCTGCACTAAGATAAGACCCAGAAATATGCTGTGTTTATGGCCAAATAATTATAGTCAAACTTCTAACTTGACAGCAGGAATAAATGTAAATTTAGCAGTTAATTCCTATAAAGGACAATGAAAGCTAATAATTTTTTTCTTAAAAAAATAAACTTGAGAATGCTTGCATTTAGGGTTTCTTTCACTTATTTTTCACTGACTCAATGCAATTTAGGTGCACACATCAGCTAAAGTATAGAAATAAGACAGTGGCTGAGACATTTAATTTTGCTGGCAATTGGTATTATGTAGAAGACTTTTTGTAACTTTTAAAAATATATATATTTTAAGCAAGACTTCATTTTAACAGTCCCCAGTCATTGAAATATAAGAATTTAACAATGCAAAAAATATTTAAAGTAAAATATATAATCTTTTCTTTGTTGAAATTATTCAAAGATATGAGTATAAAAGTTATGAGAACAGAAGGATTTTATTCAATAAAATTCTACATCAAAACTCTGTAAACTTGATAAATTTCTTCCATAGATCCCTTTATTATAAATTTCTCAACTTTGAATGGTTTGTTTTTATTAAAATTCTGTTCTCTTTCTGGAGCAGGACCTCTTGTCTGTAATCCTAGCACTTTGGGAAGCTGAGGTGAGAGAATCACTTGAACCCAGGAATTCGAGACCAACCTGGGCAACATAGCAAGACCTCATCTCTGAAAAAAAGAAAATAAAATAAAGCTGACCATGGTGACACATACCTGTAGTCCCAGTTACTCAGGAGACTGAGGTGGAAGGATTGCCTGAGCCCAGGAGTTTGAGGTTGCAATGAGTCATGATCATGCCACTGTATTCCAGCCTCCCTGATTCAATAAATCAATCAGTAAATAAATTTTTTAAAAAAAATTCTGTCTCACATGTATTTCAGCCACTTTTTTTCCTTTATTTTAAAGATGTGGGGTACAATTCAGCATTAGGTATACAAATGCTTATTATGCAGGTACCCTTGCTGATGAGAGGTGTGCCCCTCACTCCCCTGGCAATTTCCCTCAACTGCCAATCCCGCCCCCACCTCCTCCCCGGCAGTTTCTCACTACTGTCAATCCCTTTTTTATAGTACTATGATAATTGTTCAAGCTCCGCTTATGAGTGAGAACATATGGTACTCTGTTCTTTGTCTCTGTGATAGATCACTGTGTATGATAGGCTCTAAATCCATTCAAGTTGCTGCAAAGTCCATATGTTTGCCCTTCTTTATGGCTGCATAATATTCCGTTGTGTATACATACCAGTTTTTTATCCAGTTCAGCTTCGATGGGCAGCATGATTTGTTCCATGTTTTTGCTACTCTGAATAGAACTTCAACAAACATGTGGGTGTAGGAATCTTTTTGGTAGAATGGCACTTTACTCATCACAAAATCTGAACATTCTGGATGTCTACTTTAAAAACTCAGTACTTAAAAAGGTGATATTTATATTGGAAATGCTTGTTTTGTAAAGCATTTTGTATTTATTGAAAAATATAAAAATTTCAAAGACATAATGTAAACATATTTTTGAAATGTTTTTGTCTGATCAAAAATAGAAGAAGCTGGGCTCAGTGGCTCAGCCTGTAATCCAAGCACTTTGGGAAACTGAGGTGAGTGAATTGCCTGAGTCCGTGGGTTCGAGACCCACTTGGGCAACTTGGCAAGACCTCATCTCTACAATAAATCAAAACATCAGCCGGGCATGGTAGCGCACGCCTGTAGTTCCGGCTACTTGGAAGGCTGAGGCGGAAAGATCGCCGGAGCCCAGCAGGTGGAGGCTGCGGTGGCCGGAAGCGGCCACTGCACTCCAGTCTGGGTGACAGAGTGAGACTCCAACTCAAAAAAAAAAAAAAAAAGAATAGAAGAAAATATAGAATACATTAATGTAAGATCTTAAATTTATAATAAAATGGTCATCATATATTTATAAAGACAATGAAATTAAATAAATAATGGTTGTGAAAAACCATAGCATGTCATTCTGCCTTGCTAACCTTATAAAATGTAGGCAATTTTTCTCTATATATTAACTGTCAGGCTGATTTCCTAATATTTTTTCCTCTTTTAGTTTGATTTATAAAGTTTCTACAAATTATTCTATTATATAAAGGTGTTTAATAGAAATGATAATTAAATGATTATTGACAACATAATTGCCAATATATAAAGTGAGGACATTTTCTTTTCTATAAAATGCATAATTAATACCACTGCAACTGCACATTAAATCTTTAAATCTTCTAGGTACATGTTTAGGACTAAGTACTGCTACAAAACCTTTTAAAGTAGCTAAAATTAAAACGATTGGCTTTACCAAGTGTTGATGAGTATGTGGTGGCATTAGAACACTCAAACGCTGGTGCGAATGTTTACCATCCTGGCACAATTTGCATTTTCTTAAATAATTAAACATACACTTACCACTTCACCATTCATTCTGTTTCTAGGCATTTACGCGAGAAATGAAAGCATATGTTCATACAAAAAATTGTATACAATACTGGAAGCAGTGGCTCAAACCTATAATCCTAGTACTTTGGGAGACCAAGGTGAGAAGATTGCCTGAGCCAGGAGATTCAAGACCAGCCAGCACAACTTGGCGAGACCTAGTCTCTGCAATAAATTAAATTAGCCTGACATGTTGGCACATGCCTATAGTTCCAGTTTCTTGGAGGGCTGAGGTGGCAGGATCGCCTGAGTCCAGCAGGTGGAGGCTGTGGTGCCTGTGACCATGCCACTGCACTCCAGCCTGGGCAACAAAGTAAGACTCCAACTCAAAACAAACAAACAAAAATTGTACACAAACATTTATAGCAACTTTATTTGTACTAGTCACATCCTAGAAACAACTCAAATGACCAAGAAGTGAACAAATTCACAAACTGTGGTATATGCATATAATGAAACACTACTCAGAAACAAAAATGAATGAGCTTAATATATGTAACAACAGGTCTAAAACTCAAGATAAGTAAGATGCGTAAAAAAAAGCCAGACAAAAAATAGCATATACTGTAGTAAGTGGTATTATTTACATAAATTTTAGAAAAATCTAAGTACTATATAGTGACAAAGCAGATTCATCAGTGGTCATTCTGGAAATGAGGTGAGAGCCACAAGGAAGGATGGGAGAAAGACATTACAAAAAGGATTTTAAAAGGTACACCATAGCATCAGATGTAATTGATTAGTTCAATTTATTGATTGTAATAATGGCTTCATAGCATATACCTGAATATATGCAAAGCCTAACAGATTGTACACTTTACTACCTATATATGCAGTTTAATTATTGTAATTATATCTCAATAAAACTATTTTAAGCCCTCTTAAGAGAGGAGTTCTGATAGTTCATTTGAGATTACTAGACTAGGAGAACTTTCCCAGTGCCCCTAGAATTCTGAAATTTATTCTTTGCTCAGTCACATTAAAAAAGAAATGAAGTTGCCTTAACTGTGAGCCCAGATCAAACTCCCTTTTTCATCCATAAACCATGAGAAAAATGTACCTTGCATTTCATTTTTAGATCATTTACTGTCTTTGCTCTTAGCTATTCAAAATATCTATTATTACAGGTACCTGTACTTTTGTCTTATTTTTCCAACAATTTTGTAAGGAAAAAAAAGGAGCTATAGATTAAATATATTTTTTAAACTTCCTATCTCTTATAACATGAAAATTACACTGTAATCAGAAAGTACCTAATACACATTTTGTACTAAACGGTTATTGCAGCTGACTGACAAGAATGACCTTTTTATTTAATTAATTTATATTGTATTGTTACGCTCAACATATTATGATTGAACGAGCATGAATTTTAAAATAGTATATCAGTTTAATCTCTCACAGTGATATTTACTAGTAATATAAATTAAGATTTAATTTCCTTGTCTCTTAAATATGTTCACATGAGGTTTTACTTGTTTGTGTTTTGAGTCAGAGTCTCAGTCTGTCGCCCAGGCTGGAGTGTAGTGGCAAGTTCATGGTCACTGTAGCATAGGTCTAAGGGGCTCAGGCAATCCTTCCGCATCAATCTCCCGAGTAGCTGGAACTACAGGTACATGCCACCATGCCGGGCTAATTTTTTGATTTATTGTAAAAACGAGGTCTTGCCAAATTGCCCAGGCAGGTCCTCATCCCTTGGGGCTCAGGCAATTCTCTTTAGTCTCCCAAAATGCTGAGATTGCAGGCAAGAGTCACTGCACCTGGCCTCACATGAGTATAAAATAAAGTAAAATATTTAAAGCAATGTAAAATACTTCCTGACACAAAAAAATTATCAGAAAATATTAATTGACTTTTTTCCACAACTCGATGTTAGTATGCATATTTCATTTAAAAATATAGTCATTTACCTCTATTATTTAATATTTGCCTAGGACACATATCATAGACCTTCCATAAGTGGAAACCTTGATTAATATTATAGTTATTGTCATTATTATTGTTATTATCATATAAGAACATTTTAATTTAGTTGAATGTCATTATACCATAAAATAATAACCTTAAAGGACTAACTGGCTATTTCATCAAGGGACATTATATTTTTGTTAAATTTGGTCAATTTAAGCAAATTGGCTATATCTTAAAGCGATAGCTTACTGAATGATTTTAACTAACTAATCATTCAAAATATTTCTTGCTTAAGTACTATGGGTGTAGTTCTTGGTACAAGCAATGTACATATGCCTGTATTTTCTCTTTTTTGAAAAATTGTGAATTGGGACTTGTAGTGTTCTAGTTAAAAGATCTTGAAAATCATTTTAAAAGTATACTTTTGCAATGCTGTAGAATTATGTGTTCTCCTCTCAAGACGTTGAAAGATAACTGCAGAATAATTCTGATCAAAATTAAAAGTAGATATAGTAAGAAAAAGTTTGCTTTCTTTTTTTTTTTTAGTAGTCAGACAGTAGTACTTTTCAACTATCAAAATATTTTAAGTAACATTTTAAATACCTTGCCAGAAAGCGATTTTTAACCCCAAAATCTTCTAAGCCAGTTCCAGTTGTCAGAGGATAAAGATTCAGTAATCAGCTGTTTGATGTGATTTCTAAAAAATATTAATATCAGTAGCTTTACGTTATTTTGCTTTAGAAATTCTTGGTTTATATCAACAAATACCTCTATACCTACATATGCATCTATAGCTAGCTCTAGTCTCTATATTGGTAAATCCTTTAGACAGTGAGATATCTGGCTGTCATTATTAGTTTTTAATCGAAGGTGTGTATAAAATTTACTTATTTCTTCAATTAACTTCTTGCCATAATCTCCCAAGTATGCTTTCAGCCTCCTCTTCTCACTACTTCTTTGTTCTACTTCCACTGACTGGCTTCCTCTGCCGCAGATGCTGCCTTGATGCCTCCAAGTTTCAACCCTTCTTCCTGGCTGCTCAATTTTCTTGTATTCTGACATCTCACACTGGAGAGGAAGGAAAGGAAGCAAGCATGGAAATGAAAAAACGCAAAAACTGGAGATCTTAGTAATGTTTTTGAGCTCCTTTATCTACAGGTGATTAAGAAATGGCCACACACAGTCAAGTGAGTTGTACCACGGACATGCTTACATACATGGCATCTAATAATTTGACTGCAAATTCCTGTCCTCAGAAACATTTAACAAACCAGTTTAGTTATTTATTTGTTTGTTTTAAAATAATATGTATATGTTATATATATATTCCTGCCATTGCCAAACTGTCACCTCTTTTTAATTTTAAAGATGTGGAGTACAAATCAGGATTAGATATACAAGGGGTCTTTTTACAGATGAAGTTTGGGCCTCCCTTTGGTCCCCATTTTGCCTGGTTTGAGATCAAGTATCCTTAATGATGTTGTGTTTCCCACCACCTCTACCGCAGCAGTATCTCGCTACTGCCAATCCCTTTCTTATAGTGTTATGGCAAATGTTCAGGATCTGTTTTTGAGTGAGGACACGTGATACTTTGTTCTTTGTTTCTGTGATAGATCACTGAGCATGATAGACTCTAAAGCCATCCACGTTGCTGAAAAGTCCATATGTTTGTCCTTTATGGCTGCGTAATATTCCATCGTGTATATGTACTACATTTTTTTATCCTGTCCAGTTTCAATGAACAGCACGGTTGGTTAGTTCCATGGTTTTGCTATTATGAAGAGTACTGTAATAAACACGCATGTGGAGGTATCTTTTCTGTAGAATGATTTAAGTTCCTCCAGGCATATTCCCAGGAGGGGGATTGCTGAGTCATATGGAAGGTCAATGTGCAGTTCTTTTAGAAATTGCCAGCCGCACTCGGTGGCTCAGCCTGTAATCACGCGCCTTTGGGAGGCTGAGGTGAGTGGATTGCCTGAGCCCGCGGGTTCGAGACCTGCCTGGGCAGCGAGACCTCATCTCTACAATAAATCAAAAAATCAGCCGGGGGTGGTAGCGTGCCCTGTAGTTCCTGCTACTTGGAAGGCTGAGGCAAAAGGATTGCCAGAGCCCAGCAGTTCAAGGCTGTGGTGGCTGGGAGCGGCCCCTGCACTACAGTCTGGGCGATAGAGTGAGACTCAAACTCAAAAAAAAAAAAAGAAAAGAAATTGCCAGACTGTTTTTCAAAGAGTTCGCACTAGCTTGCATTCCCACCAGCAGCGTAGAAACGTTTCTTTTTCTAGGCATCTTCGTCAGCATCTGTTGTTGTTTGTTGTATTAATGACGGTCATTCCTACTGGGATTAAGTGGCATTTCAATGTGGATTTGATTTGCATTTCTCTGATGATAGTGAGGCTGAGAACATTTTCATGTGTCTCTTGGCTGCTCATATATTATCTTTTGAAAAATGTTTATTCATGTCTTTTGCCCATTTTTTAAAGGCCTGTTTGCTTTTTTTCCTTTCAGTACATTTGAGTTCCTTGTAGATCCTGGATGTTAGGCCTTTGTCAGATATACAGTTGGCAAATATGTTTTCCCCTTCCGTGGGCTGTCTCACCACTCTCTTTTCCTTTGCAGAAGCGTTTCAGTCTGATGAGGTCCCATCTGTTTATCTTATTTATTATGGCATGGGCACTCGGGATTTTGGTCAGGAATTGGTTGTCAGTTCCAATTTCCATAAGGGTTTCTCCAGCATTTTCTTTATTTTTTTTAATGTGAATAGTTTTTAATCAAAGGTGTGTATAAAATTACATTATTCCTGCATCTTCTTAATGGTTTCTTCCTTGTATTTGCCCTTTTCTTTTTCTACTTGGTGGGATTTGGCTTTCCGTTCAAGAATCTTTTTTGCAGTCTTTGTCCAGTTTTAGCCTAGTGATAACCACCTTTATGGAGTGAATGCTCACATGGACAGTTGTGACATGTGCCTTTTCCCACTGTTCCCATTCAATGTAGATGACATGTTTCTTCCTGTCAACCTAGACTACTTTGCCGGTTTGCTGACCTTTATAGTGTCCTCGCAACAACCTGAACTTCATCATCCTTTCAGATGGGCATGGATTGAACATTGTACTTCTGTCTCAGCTCTTTGGAGAGAGGGGAAGACATAATTTTCCTGCAAATGTGAAAAGGTGCAGTGAAATGACTTTTGCGGTTCTTGCTTTGGTCTGAAGTCACGAAGGGATTGAACTTCATTTTGGCCATGGCCGCTTCAGCGATGGCCACCTCTCCTGCATTTTCTAAGGTTCTTAATAGTTTGAGGTTTTATGTTTAGGTCTTTGATCTATTTAGAGTTGGTTTTTGAGTATGGTGATAGGTAGGGGTCCTGTTTCAATCTCTACATGTAGTCAACTAGTTTTCCCACCACCATTTACTGAATAGGATCTCTTCTTTCCAGTGATTGTTAGTGGAGGTTTTGCCAAAGATGAGTTGGTTGAGAAATGAAGTTTTGCTCCTGTAATCTCTATCCTGTTCCATTGGTCCATATGCCTATTCTTGTACCAATACCAGGTTGTTTTGATTATTGTAGCTTATAGTAATGTTTAAAGTCTGGAATTGTGTTACCTCCCAATTTGTTTCTTTTGCTGATGATTACTTTGGCTATTGGTGGTCATTTATGTCTCCATATGAATTTCTGTACTGTCCTTTTCAGGTCTGAGAGGAATGATGTTGAATGAGTATTGCGTTGGATCTGTAGATTGCCTTTGGCTGGATAGAAATCTTAACAATGTTGATTCTTCCTATCCATGAGCATGGAAGACACATTTGCTGTGTCTTCTGGGATTTCTTTGAGTAGTGTTTTGTAGTTTTCATTGTAAAGATCATTCACTTTTCTGGTTAGAAAGATGCTGAGGTTTTGTTATTTTGTTTTGTTTTTTGTGGCTATTGTGAATTGGATTGTGCTTTTTATTTGGTTCTCAGTCTGCTTATTGTTGGTACATAAGAATACAACTGTCTATTGCACATGTATTTTGCCAAAGTCTTCTGTTAGTCAAAGCAAGCTTTTGCCACATTTTCTTGGGTTTTTGAGGTATAAGATCATATCATCAGCAAAGAGGGATAACTTCCGCTTTTCCTTTAAGGATAACCATGATTTTCTTTTCTTGTCTAATTGTTCTAGCTAGAGTTTTCAACTAAATGTTGAACAAGAAGGAGGATAATGGGAAGCCTTGTCTTGTTCCAATTATCAGGTGAAATGTTTCCAATTTTTGTCCATTTAGCAATGTGTTAGCTGTGAGTTTATCATAGATGGCACTTAATATTCCAAAGTATGTGCCTTCTATGCCTAGATGTTTGAGGGTTTTTATCAAGAAAGAATGCTGGATTTTATCAAAAGCTTTTTCTGCATCTAATGATATAATCATGTGGTTCTTATTTTTACATCTGTTGATGTATTTAATTACATTTATGTTCTTGTGGATGTTGAACCAGCCCTGCATCTTGGGGATGAAACCTACTTCATCGTGGTGGATGATTTCTGAAGGTGTGTTGTTGGATCTGGTTTACTAGAATCTCATCGAGAATTTTTGCATCAATGTTCGTCAGGAATATTAACATAGTTCTCTATTTTGTTGGATCTTTACCCGGTTTGGGCATCAGTATGATTTAGCGTCATAAAATGATGTGTGAGAATTCCATTTCTCTCTATTGCCTGGAATACTTTCAATAGGATTGGTATCAGCTCCTCCTCCTTGTATATTTTGTAGAATTTCACTGGAAAGCCATTTGGTTGAGGGCTTTTTCTGTAGGCAGTTTTCTTATAACAGAGTCAATTTCCTTGGTTGTTATTGATCTTTTTATCTTTTCTTATACTTGATTCAAGTTGAGTCTGTAGCATCAGATTCTGCTACCAGCATATGAATAACAATTATTCAATAATTTAAATAGCACCCTCAGTCTTGTTAGTAAAAAATTACTATATTTTAAAAATATTTTTACAGTTTATTCAAGATTTTGAAATGATAACCTTTGGCAAGTCAAATAATTAAAACTATAAAATGACTATTTTACAACAGAAGTTTCATGTTAGAAATTTAATATTTCAGGCAAACCCTTCGGGTCCCCTCCCACTATGGGAGCTTTTCTGTCCTCTTAATAAATCCTGCTTTCAAAAAAAAAGGAAGAAATTTAATGTTTCGAATGCTTACAGTGATCTTATTTTTATTCAGTATGATTGATATCCAACATTTACTTGAAAAAATAAGGGTTAGAAAATTAACATGAATAAAGCTAAAGATAAGGAGATGAAAATTTTTTTAAAAGAAATGTAATAAAACTAAGAAATAATGGAAGATTATGTATACAGGAGTAGAATGACTATATGAAGATAGCTGCTATATGACATAAATGAACGTAAGTGAATCACTCTATATGTTTTAGTCCTCAGGAATTTAGTACAATATAATATAGTGGTAAGTATTTTTTAAAAATACCAAGAAAACTGTTAGGCCCTTTCTATAAATAGTACTGGGAAGCAAAGCAAAACAAAACTTACCCCACTGGAATAGTTTGTATTATGTTGCAATATTTTAATTTTGAATACTAGTGAGTTTTAGTTGCTATAAATTATACTAAGGCTTAGTGAAAGAGAAAGTTCAAAGGAGGTCAATTAAAATATTTTGGGGGAGGATAACTTAAAGAGTGGATCAATGAAAAAAATTACTCTAGAATTCTTCAATTCAAACAACTAAGGTAAGCAGATGGAGACCCATCCATTCATGACTAGATAGTATATATGAAAAGTCTTGAGCTATTAGAATGAAAATTTGAACATTTAGGCACCAGTAATATAATTATATTTAATAGTTACACATTTTCTTATCCTGAAGAAGTAGAGTTCACATGGCATATAAGGGTGTTTAATTTTTCATTTTAATTTTTGCATTTTAATTTTAGTTTTTCTTATTTTTACTGCTATATCATAGCTTCATGTATTTTAGGGTATATGTGATATTTTGATACATATATGCAATGTGTAAAGATCAAATAAAAATAATTGGAATTTGTGTCAACTCAAATATTTATCTTTTATTTGTCTTGGGAACAAAATTGTTTTAGATGAGTTTAGGGGGCACAGATACAATTAAGATAAAATAATTTCTAAAAACATATGCATAAGTACCCTTTACATTTGTCATTTGAATGAACAGTCAAGTTTTCTTTAAATATATCCTTGGAAATTCAAACAAAAGAATAACTGGAGTGTTGGACAGTTATCTAGATTGTTATAACAATTATAAGGTCTCCAATCATTAAATAATGATTTTAAAATATTAGAGTCTGTGAAACACAGGAAAAGAAAAGAAAATTAAATATATAATATTCATCTTCGGTAACCTTTTTTTTTTTTTAGAGAATTCATTTTTGCATTCAGTGTTCCAGACTTCTTTGGACTAGATTTCAAATTTCTTCTGTCTTTTCCCTCCCTTCATTTCTTGTTGGCATATAGTGGAAAATTAGCTTAACCAAATAATTTTAATTTTTTTTACAAGCACTATGTTGGTATAGATAAGGCTATTGCGGTAAACCCACAATAGCCAAATGGGGCTTAGTCACTTTCTGTCTCTCAATAAAGTTGTCCTTAGAACATAATATTTATTCTATTTCCAATTTGTGGTTGCAAGAGTGCTGGTTTATCTTCAGTCATTGTGCTGGGCTTCCATAAGGAAAAAGAGGAAGAGCAAAACACAAACATATATACCATTAGATCATTTTATTTTAAAGGTCTGTTAAGTACTTAATGAATTCTCGTGTCTCTTGCTGGCCTATAACTCTATGTGATACTGAGAAATGTAGTTTTTTTTTTCTCTAAAAGAAATGTGCTGCCTCTCTTACATTTGAATAAAATAGGAATTTTTTTTTTTTTTTTTTTTAGTTGGAGTCTCACTCTGTCGCCCAGACTGGAGTGCAGTGGCCGCTCCTGGCCACTGCAGCCTCGACCTGCTGGGCTCCGGCGATCCTTCCGCCTCAGCCTTCCGAGAAGCCGGAATTACAGGCATGCGCTACCACGCCCGGCTGATTTTTTGATTTATTGTAGACATGAGGTCTCACTGCCCAGGCGGGTCTCGAACTCACGGGCTCAGGCAATCCACTCACCTCAGCCTCCCAAAGGCGTGGGATTACAGGCTGAGCCACCAAGCCCGGCAAATAGGAATATTTTTATTGGAAAGAACAGAATAATCGACCAGGAATGATTGTCACTGTATGATTTGTTAATTCCTTATGAATTAAAGTTTCACTTATAATTAGCTTTAATCACTACTTACAGTTTTATATAGCTTTAGGAGTTAGAAAGTCAAAGTTGATTGTTCTAAGAATTGTGAGCATATGTCTATAAATTAGACAATGTGACAAATTGCATAGATAATAAAAAGGCATATTACTGTTTATGTAATTACTGTGTGACAGATACTGTTCTTAGTGATTTTCACACTCTTTTATTGAATCTTTTAATTCACAAAGCGAAAAATGATATAGATATTATTATTCCTATCATCCAGATAAAGAGTCTAAGGCATAGAAAGATCAATTAATTTATTTCTCTAGAATCAGATATTTAAGAAAAGATGGAAAAGTAATTAAAGCTCACTCAGTTTGGCTACATAATTCAAGCTCTTAATCAGTTTCTGCCTATCAATTTGGATATGGATGCTAAGGCCATTGTTTTCATAAATATCTTTAGAACACTATGAATCTTTAATGCTTTCATCTATACAGTTGCTATTTACATTTAAAAAATCTTTCTAAATTACATATTTGACTTGAACAAAAGTAATAATAATAAAGCCACAGTTCCTGAAATAGTAAAACATAAAATACAGAACTCAAGGTTCTAAAAATTGGGTAAGATAATAGAATTTAGTCAAGCAATTAGGGAAATATCTCAATGAGTAGAGAAAAGTGATATGGAAAGAATGTATTCTCACGAATTATATCACAAGGTCTCTGCTGTTTGATTCTTTCAAACTCACTTCCACCCTACCCTATGCCTTTTCCTAAATCACTTCAGAGTTTTTAAATTTAAGTTGGCAAGATAAAATGATCCATTGTGAGCAACTAAAAGCTTAAAAAAAAACTATTTACAAAGATGAGTAGAATGTAAGGTCATTTTCTTATCCCCTGATAATAAGTCAATAAAAGATGCAATTTTAGAAACTTTATCTGTAAAAAGTAAGTCATTTTTTACTTCTGCTTTTGAGATGGGTATACTAATTCACGGCAGAGTCACATTTTTACCACAGCTAGTAGAAGAAAATGAATATTATTCTCATTACCAAAATTATAAAATCATATTTTAAAGTGATCAAGGTAGTCTAGAAGAAATAAATATTAGATGAACTAAAATTCCATAAATAAATAAAGAAACCCCATTTGATGCAAATTGGTAACAGCCATACATTTGCATTCTTGAGTGTACTTGCTGATTTTGGTGCTATGCAGGTAGTTAAGTTAGACCTACAACTGGAACTTAACATTTCTTTTTTTTTTTTTAAGTCAAAATGAAATGACATCTTCCCAGGCTCACTGTACTTAGAAAACAAAGAACAGCCATGATGACAGCATGACTAAATTTGCTGTAAATCTCAACCTCCAGCTGTTTGCCAGATTTAAAGTTATCTGGGATAATTACCTGGGATGTGAGACTGGAGAGATTGGCGAGGAACTGGATATAGGCTTATGATGATGAGAGCTCATCATTTCACAGTCTTTGATTTCTGTGGAGTTAGAAACTCAATAGGTTTTCAAGATGGGCATACACTAAGAAAGGAGTGTACCACAAAAAAATTTAGAATTACTAAACTGGCAACTTAGTCTCAATCTAGAATCATTTCTGATAGGTTTAAAGTGTTTATGCCTTTAAGAAAATGAGAAAAGAGGAAACCTTCTTGGTTGGGAAATGCCATCATCTGGAGCCCCTGAAACTCATTAGTTCTTTTCTTTTTTTTTTTTTCTAGTTGTTATTGCATAATGCTAGAATATAATACAAAATTATGATGAAAAATAACCTACAATCAATAGAAACGCAGACAGTAGAAGAAGACTTTATTTGATCGATACTGGAGTTAGCAGACAACTACTTTAAAATAACAATATTAATATGCTTAGGAAAACAAGGAAGAGTCATGGGAAAATCAACAAAATAATGATAGTATTAGAAAATAATTGAAATAAAATCAGCTGGACCTAATAAAAAAACCCAAGATAATGAATACATTGAACAGTAGATTGGAAAAAGCACAGTGCAGGATTGTTGAATCTAAAACATTCAAATTAAGCCATAGACAGTGAAAATAATAGAAGCATAGGATAATATATAAAGGGCTTTCAATAAAGGTTAAAAAGTAGTCAGAGAAAAATAAATATTGCATTCAAAGAAATAAGAATGTCACTGACAGCTGACTTTGAAGGACAAACAAATGGAAGCCTGATGGTGATACAATAGCATTTTTAAATTGCTGAAAGAAAATAACTGCCACATTAGAACACTATACTACAATGAAAAAATAGTCCCCTAAATGGAAAATACATTTTTAAAAAGGTAGAGAATAACAGAGAAAATTTGTTAATAATCACATATAAATGAGAAACAAACAAAATCAATTTTAAAATAAACAATAAAAAGTCATTCTCCTGGAAGAAAATAATACAACCAAAAAATACAGAAATTCACAAAAAGACAAATGTACTAGTAAATACAAGTGACTATTAAATACATAAAACAGTATTTGATGTGTTGTAGATTGTATTAGACCCTAAGGAGACCAATGATCCTTACTTTCTAGTGTCTATGCCCTTGTATAATCTTTTTCTCTCGCAGAGGTCCTCAAACTTTTAAAACAGGGGGCCAGTTCACTGTCCCTCAGACCGTTG